>NC_089743.1:28933697-28951197 GCF_040412425.1 Macrobrachium rosenbergii | reverse complement strand
CCGCTCAGCATCGTGGAATGAGGCAGCGCCGAGCCTTCTACGTCGCATATAAAAGCATGAGTAATTTCGTAAATTATACATTTCTCTTAATTTTAAACCGTTGTCTGCACGCTCGCATTTCGAGTCTTTTCGGCAGCCTCGTATCGATCAAATGAGTTTAAGAAGTGCAGTATTTGTTCTCAGTGTTTATTCATTATCTACATTGTAATGTGTACGTGAACAGAGAGTTTTATTCATAATTTTATAAACGTTTGTAAACTAAGTATCTTTCTTCCTTTCTCTCTGAATATGTATATATATATATATATATATATATATATATATATATATATATATATATATATATATATATAATATATATATATTATATATATATATATATATATATATGTTAACTGACCAACCTGGCTCTCTCCCTGAAAAAACTTTGAATGTCAAGTCTTCTTTGTATAGGAGGAGGGAAGGAAAAAGGAAAGGGGATGGGGAGGCAGGGAAGAGGGAATGGGAGGGGTAAGGTGTAGAGAAGGGAAAAGGGAGAGGGGGAGAGGTTTGTGCTGACAGTCCAACTGACAGTTCTACTTTTTTCATGGAACTTTCACCCTTCGAACAGTCATGGGTGAACTGATAGGTATTACTGTGGTGACTGTCCCTTTTATCCAGGTATTACTGTACTGTCTATCCCTTTTATCCAGGTATTACTGTGATGACTGTCCCTTTTATCCAGAAATTACTGTGATGACTTGACTGTCCCTTTTATCCAGGTATTGCTGTTCTGTCTGTCCCTTTTATCCAGGCACTAGCCAACAACCCGGCGCTGCGTGGGAAAACTCTGAATGGCAACCAGTAAACTCTCTCTCTCTCTCTCTCTCTCTCTCTCTCTCTCTCTCTCTCTCTCTCTCTCCATAACACCCCCTCTACTCTCTCTCTTTCTCTCTCTCTCTCTCTCTCTCTCTCTCCATAACACCCCCTCTACTCTCTCTCTCTTTCTCTCTCACATTCACTCCCTCTTTTTTTTCTCTCTCTCTACAGCCATACCTGCCTCTTTCTCTCTTTCTTCTCCCTAACACCCATTCTACTTTCTTCTCTCTCTCTCTCTCTCTCTCTCTCTCTCTCTCTCTCTCTCTCTCTCTCTCTTCCTCTACCTCATTCTCTCTGTCAGCCCCTTCCCAACCCCCACCCCCTTTGGTGCCATTGATGTCTTATCCCCACAGTATTCTTTTCAAGTTAGTTAGTCATATGTAGTATTCCGAAATTAGGTATGATAAATTCGTAAAGTTACTAAATATACAGGAATAACCAGCCCTGTCTCCCTGACAGAACCAGCCCCGTTTCAGGGAAGCCCTTCCAGCCCCACCCACTTTGGTGCTAGTGATGTCTTACCCCCACAGTGTTCTTTTCGAGATAGTAAGTCATATGTATACCAAGTTTGGTTGAAATTGCTGAATGCATTTCAGAGTGTATGTGGAACATACACATACACACACATACATACGTACAAACATGCATACATTTTTATATATATCGATTATGGTGACTGTTCCTTTTATCCAGGTATTACTGTGGTGATTGTCCCTTTTATCTAGATATTACTGTCTGTCACCTTGAACCAGGTATTACTGTGCTGTCTGTCCCTTTTATCCAGGTATTACTGCGGTAACTGTCCCTTTTATCTAGGTATTACTATGCAGTCTGTCCCCTTTAACCAGGTATTACTGTACTGTCTGTCCCTTTTATCCAGGTATTACTATGCTGTCTGTCCCCTTTAACCAGGTATTACTGTGCTGTTTGTCCCTTTTATCCAGGTATTACTGTACTGTCTGCCCCTTTTATCCATGTATTACTGTGGTGACTGTCTCTTCAATCCAGGTATTACTATGCTGTCTGTTCCCTTGAATCAGGCATTACTGTCCCTTTTATACAGGTATTGCTGTAGTGACTGTCCCTTTTATCCAGATATTACTGTGGTGACTGTCCCTTTTATCCATATATTACTGTGGTGACTGTCCCTTTTATTCCTGGTATTACTGTGGTGACTGTCCCTTTTATCCAGGCATTACTGTGGTGACTGTCCCTTTTATCTAGGTATTACTGTGGTGACTTTCCCTTTTATCCAAGTATTACTGTGCTGTCTGACAACTTTAACCGGGTATTACTGTACTGTCCGTCACCTTTAACCAGGTATTACTGTGCTGTCTGTCCCTTTTATCTAGGAATTACTGTGGTGACTGTCCCTTTTATCCAGATATTACTATGCTGTCTGTCCCCTTTAACCAGGTATTACTGTGCTGTCGTCTCCGTTTAACCAGATATTACTGTACTGTCTGTCCCTTTTATCCAGTTATTACTGTGCTGGCTGTCCCTTTTATCCAGATATTACTGTGGTGACTGTCCCTTTTATCCAGTTATTACTTCACTATCTGTCTCCTTTATCCAGGTATTACTGTGGTGACTGTCCCTTTTATCCAGGTATTACTGTGCAGTGTGTCACTTTTAACCAGGTATTACTGTGCTGTCTTTCCCTTTTATCTAGGTATTACTGTGGTGACTGTCCCTTTTATCCAGATATTACTGTGTTGTCTGTCCCTTTTATCTAGGTACTCTTGTGACTGAAAAACATTTTCAATAATATATTTCAATGATCTCGAGTACATAAAATGAGGTATGATAAACCTGTAGAGTTTATTTACCACATAAGTTACAAAGGGAAGGGATAAGGGGGATGGGGTAAGGGGAAGGGGGTGGGGTCAGTTTGAAACCTACCTTATCTAAGTTTGGTCAATTGATGACCACGAGCCAAATTTTGTCTAGATCAGTCGAGCGGTTTGGATATATGTACCGCACAAATATACCAGCAAACATAAAAACATTCACTTTTATGTGTAAGATACACACACACACGTTATGTATATATAGATATACACACACACACATTAGCTACCAATTTGTTGCTGCCGGGAAAACTAAATGTATATATTTATAAAAAAAAATCTGTGTATATACAGTTTTAATGAGCATGGTACATTAGCATTTGTACAGAAACCTCATTAGCATGAATAAAATCACCAACCTCATACGACACATTACCCCAAAGAAAGTAATGTACATTCATCTTGCTTTTATTCTTGCCTATCATGGCTCCAGTTTCTATTTGGCCTGCAAGTCATACAGTATCCATTATCAGGGAAATATTTAGCATATACATATTAAACCCCATTTTTATATACATACTACCTGACCAACTCTGCACTGCCCAGGAAAACTCTGAATGACAACCGATAAACTCTCACTGTTTCCCCTCCCCTCTTTCTCTACTCAGTACCTCTCTCTCTCTCTCTCTCTCTCTCTCTCTCTCTCTCTCTCTCTCTCTCTCTCTCTCCTGTTAAGGTAGTTGCTTCAGTTATGTTGCCCAGGATTTTTAACATTTTATATTTCACCCCTTCTCAACCCACCACTCCTTTCGGTGCTGAACTTGGACTTAAAGGGAATCGGGAGTGTCACTATTTGTCACAGCAACCTCGGGAACTATGGAGTAGACACTAATATCTGTCATTTTATTTTTCACCCCTTGTCACACTCCCCTCCTTTCAAGGCTGAACTTTGACTTAAAGGAAATGGGAGTGTCACTATTCATCTCAGCGACCTAAAAAACTATGGATTAGACACTTAATATCTGTAGTTTTCAGTTATTTTTACATGCCACCCCTTCTCACCCCCCATTCCTAACAGGGCTGAACTTGGACTTAAAGGGCATTGGGAGTTCACTATTTAGCTCAGCGACTTCAAAAACTTGGATTACACACTATCTGTCGTTTTCGGTTATTTTTACGTCATTCCCTTCCCTCCCCCACCCATTTTGGTGCCAGTGATGTCTTACCCCCACAGTATTCTTCCCCAGGTAGTAAGTCATATGTATACCGAGTTTGGTTGAAATTGCTCAATGTGTTTCAGAGTTATGTTGGAACATACACACACAAAGACATCCATTTATATATATATATATATATAGATAGATAGATAGATAGATAAACTGTATATTTTTAACATATAGATAAACTGTCTTTTAACATGAATTTATCTTTAAGATTTAAATTGCTAATGATGTTCCTTTGGTATTTCTGAAATATTGGCTTTTATAACATCATCTCTACATTTCTAAAATTCTCCATTAGTTTAGTTTTCTGTCATAGGGCCTTGTTACTTTACTATGACTTCCTTTAAGGTTTTAGTCACATTTTAGTTTAATCTACCTTTGAACAGTAATTTGTTTTAAAAATTGCAAAGAATTTCCCATTAAACCGGCTACATAACGAAATACGTCACTGTAACGTCACGAAGCAGTCGCAATAACGAGTTACGAAAGTTAAAACGAAGAAGGAAAGAACGAATTAATGAAGAAATTCGCATTTTTTTACCTGAGTGGAGAGAGAGCCTCGAGGAGGTAATTCTCATGCCACGCAAGTAATGGTCAATTTTAGATGACTCCTTTGAACAGGTCTTGGTAGTTTTAACCTTGAATGCCAGATGGTGAATGAATGATTTTTGTATAAAAGACCTGCGTGTTTCCCTAGGAAATAGGCTCCACCCATAAAAGTTAAACAGACAGCCAACAACGTGTTGTTCTTCCCACACAATGTTGGTGATAATGTAATAAATAAAGTAGTATCGTTTGTAGGATCATTTCAACACCTCACGCAAAGGAATGTGTTATTTACTTACCATATCATATAACGTCTTTAACCATATGCGTGAATGGGCAGATTATATTACTTCTGATTATCGCTTTTCACTTGATGAAGCAGTTGATAGATGTCGCGTGTGTAAAATTAAGCTATTTTTCTACATATATTCCTTTTATGGGCGTATGGAAAATCTGAAGAATAATGATATATCATCTCAACTTGTGTACTATATGTCCCAAAAGTTGCCAACCGATGTTTTTTCATTCCATATACAGATGCTGCCCTCCACTTTTTTTCATTTTAAATTGTTATTCTTCTCTTTAGGTATTAATTTAGTGATAAACCTCATAGCTAGAGATAGATTTCACTCCAAATTGTTTGATTGGTGCCTTGAGAGAGAGAGAGAGAGAGAGAGAGAGAGAGAGAGAGAGAGAGAGAGAGAGAGAGAGAGAGAGCTCTTGGTAGTGGTTTCTGCTGGTTGAAAGCGTTGTTTTTAGCCACTATGACGCACGTTCAGACTCGGCTTCACTTACTACAAAAAGAAATTATCGATTTAAGTTTTCAGTGTAGATTAATCGAGGTAAATTATATTAACTGTTAACATATTGATCAAAATTCACGTAAATTCTGAAAAAAAATTGATGTTACACGTGATTTATTGTTGTATGTTAATCATACGTCGACCTGCGCCTGGAAGAAAAGGTGGAGCGTCAGGTGAAAATTGAGAATTAGACGACGACAGCAAGACACAGTGTGAGGGTGGACCAGGGAAACCAGTTAACTCTAACTTATTTCTGTATTTCCAACGTTTCGTAATAATTTCTTTATTACATCATGAGGGATCTGTTGAATAATGAATAAATTACTCAAAAAATTACTGTAAAAGCTTTAAAAATCATAAGAGAAATAAAAATAAAATTCACCAAATACAATACAGCTAAAAAACACAAAGAACAAAAGACTGCTAACCAACCTTAGGTGGAGAGAGCAACAGACAGAATGCTTATAGAGTTAACTCGGGTAAAGTTGAGTAGAGGAGGTTTGGGTATTTAACTGAGGAACTAGTAGTTTGATAAACAATGACTCGAGTATACGCAATTAGTGAGGATTTGCTGTTTGGCCTATTATGCTGAAATCATTTCTCTCAATATGAGTTTTAAAAATTTTGAAATGAGCTCGTATATTAGAATGTTCTGGATTGGAGAGCCTACAACAAGTATCAGAGCTCATTCCAAAAATTTTTAAAACTCATTGCAAGAAATGATTTCAGCATAATAGGCCAAACAACAAATCCTCACGAATTGCCTTTCTGTCTAATTTTATATGTATAAAAAAAAGACTTTTGTAGTAACTGTAGTTGACCTTGATCACATCACACTTTTCTTTATAATTTCTACTTCTGTCTATCTCCATCCTTTAATTCCAAAACCAAAGTCCTGTTGTCACCAACTTGCGCATCAGTGCTCCCTTGAACCATCTTATGTCTGTTGATTTTGTTCAAAATGTGTAGGACATAAATTCTGTGTATACATTATTGACAGCGATCTCTAGTTTCGTCTCCATTAGCCATCCAAACCTTAGATGTCAAATTGAATTGGATAAGTTCTACCTTTTTTTTCCCCCGCATTTCTGGTTAGCATTTATGAAGTTTTGCGGCTTTGAACATCATTCTTTTTGACATTTCGTTAAGTCGATAATTTTTAAAACATTGTGTGTTCGTGTAACCGCTGAGTGTACTGTCATTTCCCATTTATGTTCATATTAACTGTTGTGAAATAGTGATTAATGGAATAAATTTGTGTTTAATGCAAAGCAAAATAAAAAAAGTTACCTTTTAACTTAAGATTAAGCGATTTCGTTACTCTCTCTCTCTCTCTCTCTCTCTCTCTCTCTCTCTCTCTCTCTCTCTCTCTCTCTCTCTCTCTCTCTCTCTCACATGCGTAATGAAAAACAAGGAAACTGTACTTTCAGAAAAGGAACAATCCTTTTCTCCTTCTTTCTGTTTCTCCCTTAGACGAATAATCCTTTGCATCATCGTCAGATTTACCTTACGAAGGAGGTGGGGAGATGTGATCGTGAGTAACAGGTGTCGAGATAAAACAGCTATTGCTTTGTATCCCCAGAGTCAGGTAATCGGTGGCATTATTTTCCCTGAGAGAGAAGAAGAGAGAGACGATAGCAATTCTGGCTTTTCAGTCTCATTTTTAACACTTTGCTTTACCGTGCAGTAAATTATTAGGTAGGTATGCGCATGGAAGTAAATCATCTTAATTTGCAAGTGAAGTTTTGTCCTTTCTTGATTCTTTTTTACATTCTGTACATGATGCAGAACAGTAAATCGCCTTCAGAGAATTAATTTTGATAACAGCTTGTTGATAGATGGCCAAGTTCCATTTCATTATAAACCCTTCATCTTCATCATCTCCGGCCGACACGGGGACACACGTCTGTTGGTGCAGATCTTGACAAGTTGAGGGGAGAAGGATGATGTTGGCTGCTAGAAAGGCAAGGATTGTGGAGTGAGGAGTAGGGCGTTTTCGCTGTGAGTTCTGGGGAAAGAGGGATTCTTTATCAGGATGTGGGTGGTAGTAGGGGAATGTGTGTAATGGGATGCGACGGTCAGAAAGAGATTTAGGTGATGGCAGACGTTAGTATCCTCTGATCGGCTTGTTTTTCTGTCCCGCGTGAAACACAACACAAGCAATAAAAGAAAAATAATTAATTGTTGTTCAAGTATTGTGAACAGTGAACAACAATTCTGTTCACAATACGTTATTCGAATATTAAAGCACCTAATATAATCTTTCAATAGACTGTTAAACACGGTATTCAGTTTTTTTTTTACTAGGTATGACCTTCTGAGATTATTTCTTTAGTGGCATAGAAAGAAAATAAGAATACTTCTAAATTATTGAAAAATTGTAATCCTAAGTACTAAGTTCTCAGTTATAAATATTTTTGAATATGTTTGCATTTGTGAAAGCTAGTCTATGAGTAAAATTTCTTGAGGGGACGTTAGTTAAGATTATTAAAGAAAGGAGAACAGTAATGAGACTAGGAACGAGGGAACAGGAGTGAAGCCCCCCTTTACGTTAGCTTACATGTCTGACGGCCATGTCGGTCAGCTTTGTTTAACACTATCCAAACAAGAATATCAGGTCCTCAAAATACCAGAGTTTAGGTTCGTATGTATGTTTTGGTGATGATCCGGGTGTTTCCGAAGCGTGACCTTTAAATTAAAGGATACTCTGACATTATTTGTTTCTTAACAATACTAGCTTGTTGGTAAATAGACCCTTTACACTTCCATTTGAATCGTTTAGACAGCGTGTTCAGAAAGATATATCGTACGTGTATGGTAGTGTGAAGAGACCTCAAGATATGGGAAAGGGGGCTTTTGGCTTCCGTTGGGGAAGTTGGGGGTGGGGAGGGAAAGGACCTCGATGGGCAAGGCCGAACGTGAATCCGACCTTGATGAAAGAAGCAAAATAGGACTGTGAAAGCGTCCAATAGAAGTTGAGTAACATCACGGGAAGGTCAGTTGAAAAATTAAAGGTGATGAGCGGGAAGAAGAACTCCATTCTTAGAAAATTAGTACGATTTTGGTAATTAGAAGCATGTACTATTGTATACTTTTCAGTGGACAAAATCCGGTTACAATTCCAAGACATTCTATGTCCGTGAAGAGTAAAATGGATCCGATGTGGAATATGGAAAAAATGGAGAAGATGAATGCCTGAGAGAATATAGAGACGAAAATAGTGTTGAGTAAACTTGAGCGAGGGAAAACATCAGTAAGAATATTGTGAGAAAGAACAAGTGAGCTTTTTTGTGAGGGCTAACGCGCATAAGATTTTGGCTGGGTTTATCGCCATGAAAATAATTTTCGAAATGGACGCTGATGGCTACATATGCTAATATGGAATGCTGTGCGGACGTGCTTGTATTATCTAAGATCGCTGAATGCGGCTTGGGGACAGAGAAAAAAAGAGAGTAAATGGAACACTTCAAGAAGAGCAATCACGGGGGAAAGTAGTAAACATGAGTTAAATGAGGAACTATTCAAAGAACCGTTGTCTGCGTAAAGGGAGGATTGCAGTTGTCATCAGCGGTGTTAGGCAAGTCATGTCCTTAGTTTCGAAAAGAAAAAAACTAGTAGGTATATTGGCGATGAAGTAGGATTTGAAACTACAGTGAAAATCATCAAAATTTTAAAAGTGATATCAGGGATTATGAGATACATTGCCAGTATGCTGGTTTGACGCATGTGGATCTACGGCTGTTGTTATTTTAACATGCTCTGCCTTCTCCGTCTTCTGTTTGTTAAATCATACCACAATGATAAATCAGATATAGGTGCGACGGTTTGCACTTCGTACCTTCTTGTGACAGGAGGTGCAAATCATGTGACTGGAGGTGAAAAGTCGTATTTTCAGTCAGTGCGACTTCCCAATTCCTAAGTCGCGCTTTGATCTAAAAATGCAGTGAGTTAGGTAATAGCCAAGGCAAATATTTTTCAAGATATCAGTACAGACTTGCAGTATTAACATGCTGGTATCACTTTGGCAAAAAACTGCCATCATGGAGACGATGCTTGCTACAAATATGAAAACCGGTTGGATCAGTGAATCAGACAGTAGAGTGTGCGTGCGCGCTTAGGAGTGTGACCAGGCGACAGACAGGACATTATCGTCTTAATAAGGATCGAAAGGAGAAGAAGAAGTGGAAGTTGGCATCCATTATCAGGTTCTTTTAATGCCCCCCTCCGCTCTTTTTTTTTTTTTATTGGCTCGATTGGTTGGTTTTTCTCTAGACCAAATGATATTGCAGTGGTTAGTTTTGTAAAACCTCTCATGAGTTTTGTTATAGTGTTTTATTAGTAATTCGGCATCTCTCTCCGGCGTGAATATCTTTTTTCTGTGCAGCATAATCAAATTTTATTGCTCTCTGGAGGAACTGAGGGAGATAACGATGATCTTTTATGTTGTACCGCCGGTATGATAAACCAGTAAAAAAAGCAACGCCAGATTTTTATATTCAGTAGAAAGAACATTGCTAAAAAGTGAACACTCTCCACGACAGCTTACTGGAATCGTGAAGAAAATATTCTGATAGGCTTGTATTGCGCATGATGTTTGGGTCCTTCTAGTTGATTAGATCCCTCATTATTGGGTACAGATCGTAGCTGGCTGGAATGAGCTTGAAATTGCAAGAAGCTAATTTAACCTCAGTTTAATTGCGACATTGTGACCCAACTAGTTGATGGTGGTGTTATTACTGCCCCTCTTATGCAACATGACGTTAAGATGTTGTGCAATGATCAACCATTTAAAAAAAAATGTACATCATCTTGTGAATTAAACATACAAAAAGTATTCACTTATTCTTGAGTGCGAAATTGCACTTTGAACTTCTATATTCTTCCGTATCTAAACAAATTCTCTATAGGATTGTTGTTATGTATCTAGAACCACTTACGGGCTGTAATTTTATGTAGATTTACACGAAATAGTATCATACCAAGTAATACTTATATACTGGCAGGCATCATATCGACAGTAATTCTTGCATCGTCATGAATGTATGAATATTTGATGGTCTATGCAGCGTTATAAAACGTCGAATGCATGGCCTGAAGCGATGACACTAGCTAATGTGCCACCACAGATGGCATTTAATACCATTGGAAGCATTATGAAGGGTGAGGTCAACGTTGATAGCTGCCAACCACGCTTTGATTTGGTTGGGGTTATTTGCTGGCGTCGTTTGTATTGTTGTTTTTGGTTACTTTTATGTTTGTGTGCGTATTTTTGTAGGTCTGTACTGTAGGTTTTACTCCATTACAATATTTAAAGAATAAATCCTACAACTACTGGGATCGCTGTGAATGAAAAATTAGGATGATTATAAAATCATATATTTGAGACATATGCATGTTTTTAAAATAAGCAACCATGCATGTTTTTAAAATAAGCAACCATGTTATATGAAGACAACACCCCTTTTACTCATTACATACACATACATACAATATATATATGTATATATATACATATATATTATATATATATACTGTAATTATAGATAGGTGCTGGTATATTGCAAATGTCCGAGTGTATGTATGAATTAAACGTACGTAAAGATTGAGAGTTCATTTATTGAGTATGAGGTGCAGTATCAGAATTTTTGTGATTTGTTCTGAGTTTTCCTAAGACACTGCTAATTGAGGTGATATATATATATATATATATATATATATATATATATATATATATATATATATATATATATATATAATGTAGTCAAGGGTAGGAATACTCTGGAAATTCACAGTTCCTTTATTGCTTCCTACGTTTCGTGATTCATAATCACATCACCAGGAATTCTATGGAAAATCAAATAAATTAATAAAAGTACTGAACGGCTAAAACTGAATTACGTTAAAACATTAGCCATTAAAAATCTATAAAGGCTGTTCAGAATTACACACACTACCAAGGGATTCAGAGCCGATGAAACACGGTTTTTTGGCAACAACTTTTTACCAAAGCATCGGATAAAGGTGAACGTTGGCAGGCGTAGACTTTATAACCCTACCTAATTTTTGCAAGTATTATTTAGTACCTAAGCTCCATAGTTTTGATATTTATAGAGTAAAATGAAGTTGACAGTGCCAGAGCCGAGAAAATCACAGACAAGGATCCTAAAACCGTTCGTTACTTAAACGTAATATGACGTCATGAGGCTCTGCCCATCCACCAGGCAGGTGGTGAATGGATATGCTTACAGTCTAGGCTTCAACAAATTCGATAATGGCTAGCAGGATATGCAATTGTCCCTGTGGTTACATGACTACATTTGTGCTACAGCTTGTCACTTTGTATGCAAGCGAGAAGATCCGTGGCAAATTTACTATAAAGTGAATGGATAATTATTTCTATAGTGGTTAATAGTTACTTGGCCACCCCAGAAGTGTCGGCAGGAACTGTTGTTAGACAATCCCAACCTCTTCCTCGAGAGTGGCGATGAAGACATTTTGTAAATAAATTATGCATAGCGTTAGACGTTTTATTTGTATATATCTAGAGCATATTTATTAAAACAATGATTATAATAATATGTTCCTCATTCAGACTGATTCCAATATATTTTCCTCTCCATGCATAGCAATATAAATCGTGTTACATTTTATTGATATTAAGCAGGCAAATAATAGCTTGCCCTCAAAATCTTGACCCCTACCATTACCTTTTATTTGCAGCCAGCAGGCTATACGAGCGCTGTTTAGGGTGCTGTATGATATACATAAAAAAACAAAGAAAAATAGCAGTTGGCTACATTAACTGAAATAAAAACAACGGCGTTGACCTTTACACCTCTAACAATTGAGGGAAATGAGGTACCATTGCTTTTCATTTGAATTCTACTTCTAGTGACCACTCCTAACTTGCTGCAAATAGGAGGCTATAGTGTCGAAACCTGAGGTAAACCAAAACGGATGGTCTTTTTGTATTCCCGCCCTGAGTAGATGTGGACCTAACACATGAACAATAGACTGGTTCATTATGTGGATGAATTACATACATTGAATTATTTGTAAAGTAGAAACAATACGAATATCAAGAAAATGGAAGAATTCTAAGCTAACAACTTAGTCCCAACAACTGCTGTGGAAGTTGCGATGAAACCTCCACAAAATAATAATAATAATAATAAAATTATTGATAATGTTCGCGATCATTGATATCGCTGAAACCTAGGATGGGTACTAATGTTAAGTAGTGAATACGTCATCAGCAAGCGGGCAGAGCCACAGTGCAGAGACGTTTTCCCCACATGTAAACTTCTCTTCATTGTGGGTGGAGCCTCATGACGTCATAGGTTAATGTCATTATTGTGTTCAAAACCCTTACCTGCGATTTTGATGGTTCTGGCATGGGAAACACACTTTTACTCTGATAAGTACCAGAACTATTGAACTTAGGTACTGAACAATACCTGCAAAAATTAGGTAACTTTTACTCTGATAAGTACCAGAACTATTGAACTTAGGTACTGAACAATACCTGCAAAAATTAGGTAGGGTTATAAGATATACAATTGCCAACTTTCACCTTTATCCGATGCTTTGATAAAAAGGTATAGCCGAAAAACCGTGTTTCATCGGCTCTGATTCCCTTAGCAGAGCACACTTAGATATATACACACAAAGCATAAAATCGCGTTACATACGGACACATATGTTTACACAAGATCACATTCAAAATAGCAAAATCACAAAACACTCCAAATAAATTACAAAAAAATAAAAAAGTTGTTTAATTTTAAGAAAATTTTCAAAGAATGGAGAAACAAACTAAGACAACAATATACTTTTACAAAAAGCAGAAGACGCTAACCTTACAACGCAAACGACAGAACCACACTAATAGTAAAAGAAAAAATATATACAGAAAAACAAAACAAAAAGATCAGAGGTACAAATAGTAATGAGCTATGACAAAAACAATGGAATAGAGGCAGTTTGAGTGTTTAATGAGGGAACCCGTAGTTTAATATGTGAAGTTTTTGTTGGTTCTGTCCTTGGCCAGTAACTTTAAAATCATCGTAACTTATGTCCGTTTTGCACTTGGTGGCATGATTTCTTACATAGGATAACTTTGGATTGGACAGTCGGGATCCAGTTCTGTAAAAGCATTTGGCAGAGTAAACTACCTGAAGCTGCACAAACGAACGTACTGTCGTACACCTTCGGCTCCCTAAACGGGCTCCGGCAAGGGGACATTCTCTCTCCGTACCTGTTTAACACGTACACAGATGCCGTGAATGTCAGACTGAACTCACTCCCAATCGGATGTACTGCACTATAAACGAAACAACAATAAACAACCTTTGTTAAGCTGATGATATGGTTCTGATCTCCCCGTCATGCGTCAGTGCAAGGCCTCCAGCGGCTCATCGACACCTGCCGCCAATATGCAGAGGAATTTGATATCCTATACAACGAAACCAAGACCCAGTGTATGTCGCTGCTACCGAGATCGCTTAAGTATATTGCAGAACCACTAATTTTTCTCGGAAATCATCGTCTGGAATTCGTGTATGAATTTCCGTATTTTGGACACATTAACACGGACGACCTAAAAGATACGAACGACATAGAACAGAGGCGTTGTAAACTATGTGCAACTGGCAACATGATTGCAAGGAGGTTTGCCTTCTGTCACCGAGAAACGAAACTGCTGCTCTTCAGCTCGTACTGCTACAGTATATATATGGGTGCTTCCTTTGAACTAACTATACCCGAGAGACCATGAGACGTATCATTGTTGTTCACAATGACATTCTGAGACGCCTCACAAATACACCTCGCTGTCACTCAGCCACGCAGATGTTCATAGAAAACCGCCTGGATAATTTGATAATCATTGTGAGGCGAACAGTGTCCAGTATGATCACCCGACTGAGAAACAACAGCAATTCGCTCATACAAACCATCATAAGCAGTGGGACAAGAAGATCTAAATTGTTGGAAAGATGGAATAATGAGGCGTCTGTTCCTTGAATGACTTATTCTCTATTTTTGCAATTAAGTGTCATCTCCATAATCTGTAATTATTATTATTATTATTATTATTATTATTATTATTATTATTATTATTATTATTATATTTCTCCGTTTCTTGTTATTTTTGGTATTTTTACTTTTTATCGTTACTGTGATTAATATCATTGTAGAGTTCTGCAATTTTCAATACTCTTATTTAGCCTTCTGGACCTGACTTCTGCAACCACCTAAGGTCCCCAGATTGAAATTAATCGTCTGCAAACTGTATTTTTCATTGTCATCATTTTCAGGTTTTTCCTATTATTCTCCTTATAATTACTGTCATTACCGTTATTGTGAATTTATTTTTTTCTACTTCCTCAGCAACTGTGTGGATACTGTCGATAATTATTTTTATATTACCTTATGTATCTAGAGTGTGTGTTTTGTATTTGTATATTTCATGTATGTGACCCTGAGCCGAAATAAAGATTATTATTATTATTATTATTATTATTATTATTATTATTATTATTATTATTATTATTATTATTATTATTATTATAACTTACCCCCTTATGAGAGTCGGCTCTGACCCTGAGAAGTCGCCTGGTAGATCGGACATATGTTCCCAGACTACATCTGGGACAAGTATATTCATAAACAACACCAGACAACATCAAAGGGCAGCCGATCTTAAAACCGGAAGAGCGAGCCGATTGTCTTTGGATTTTTTGGATGAGTTCGATGTCAATGGCCCCAAAGTACTTTTGAACGATTCTAATGAAATCCCTTCTAAAGCTATCATCTTGTAAAAATGGGAAAACGGCGTATATAGGGAGTTTAGGGACATTAAAGTTTACAGTAGGGTTGAATGATTTGTTCAGTAGTCTGGAAAGAATTCTATAGAAAGTTTTGTATGGAAAGCAATTATTATTAAAGTATTGTTGCAGGAAATATATGTATAATAATATATATATATATATATATATATATATATATATATATATATATATATATATATATACATACATATAACTATAGACATGCATATATCTATATATATAAAAATGGCTGTATGTTCGTATGTGTGTGTGTGTGTGTATGTTCCAGCATAACTCTGAAATGCTTTGAGCAATTTCAACCAAACTTCGTATACATATGACTTACTACCCGGGAAAGAATACTGTTGGGGTAAGACATCACTGGCACTAAAGGGGTGGAGGGTGGGAAGGGGTTGACATGTAAAAATAACCGAAAACAACAGATAATAGGGTCTAATCCATAATTATCAAGGTTGCTGAGAGGAATAGTGACACTCCAATTGCCCTCTAAGTCCAAGTTCAGCCCAGATAGGAAGTGGGTGACATGTAAAAATAACTGAAAATGGCAGATATTAGTTTCTAATCCATAGTTTTCGAGGTCGCTGAGATAATTAGTGACACTCCCAATGCCATTTAAGTCCAATAGGAAGGGTAGGTGAGAAGGGAAAGGAATGGGGTGACATGTAAAAATAACTGAAAATGACAGATATTAGTGTCTAATCCATAGTTTTCGAGGTCGCTAAGGTGAATACTGACACTCCCAATGCCCTTTAAGTCCAAGTTCATCCCCGATAGGAAGAGTGGGAGGGAAGGGGGGACGTAAAAATAACCGAAAATGACAGATATTAGTGTCTATTGCATAGTTTTCGAAGTTTCTGGGATGAATAGTGACACTCCTGATCCCCTTTTAGTCCAAGTTCAGCCCGACATGTAAAAACCAAAAAAGATAGATATTAGTGTCTAATCCATAGTTTTTGAGTTTTCTGAGAGGAATAGTGACACTCCCAATGCCCTTTCAGTCCAAGTTCAGCCCCGATACTAAGGGTGGTGAGGAACGGTGGGAAGGGGTGACATGTAAAAATAACCAAAAACAACAGATATTAGTGACTAATCCATAGTGTTTGAGGTAGCTGAGATGAATAGTGACACTCCCGATGCCCTTTAATTCCAAGTTCAGCCCTGACAAGAAGGGGTGTGTGTGAGAATGGGTGAAAAATAAAATGTAAAAAATTACAGATATTAGCGTCTAATCCATAGTTTTCGAGGTCGCTGAGATGAATGTTGACACTCCCGATGCTCTTTAAGTCAAAGTTCAGCACTGATAGGAAGAGGGGTGGGAAGGGGTTGACTTGTGAAAATAACCAAAAAAGACAGATATTAGTGACTAATCCATGGTTTTTGAGGTTGCTAAGATGAATAGTGACACTTCCAATGCCCTTTAAGTCCAAGTTCAGCCCCGATAGGAAAGGGGGGGGCATGTAATAATAACTGAAAGCAACAGATATTGTCTAACCCATAGTTTTCAAGGTTGCTAAGATGAATAGTGACACTCCCGATGCCCCTTAAGTCCAAGTTCAGCCCTGATAAAAATAGGGGGTGTTAAGGGGTGAAACATAAAATGACAAAAATGCTGGGCAATGTAATTGAAGCAACTATCGTAACAGGAAAGGGAGGAAAGGAGAGAGAGAGAGAGAGAGAGAGAGAGAGAGAGAGAGAGAAAAAGTTGAGGGGGTTCTAGGGAGGAGAAAGAGGGAAAGAATGAGAGTGAGTGAGTTTATCGGTTCTGTGTATATATATATATATATATATATATATATATATATATATATATATATATATATATATATATATATATATATATATATATAATTTATATAGATGCATATACATACATACAGACATACATAATATATAAAGTTTTTTGTTCCGACGGGAATACAAACCTACACTTATATGAATGAAGTTACCGTACATGTACAAGGCGTACATACTCCATTTATGAAAGCGTAGGTTTGTATCCTAGGAAAAATATAAGTTTCATTTAGAATTTGTTATATATATGTATATGTGTGAGTGGGTGGGTGTGTTTGCGTACAGTATATATTTTTTCAACGCGACCACTTTACCTTAACAGGAGGTGGCTCCAGAGAAATTCAAACTAACAAAACTAGTCTCTGTAATAGTCTCTTTAACTGCCGATGTTTGGACTTCCACTAACTTTC
The DNA here is from genome assembly GCF_040412425.1 of Macrobrachium rosenbergii. Classification (NCBI taxonomy): domain Eukaryota; kingdom Metazoa; phylum Arthropoda; class Malacostraca; order Decapoda; family Palaemonidae; genus Macrobrachium; species Macrobrachium rosenbergii. Next base: position 28,933,925 of record NC_089743.1, on the reverse strand, counting down.
GCTTCTGGATTTTTGACGCCCTGTCCCTCAAGTACACCTTACACACAACATTCTTTAGGTCTCTTTGCCCTCCAAACATTGTTATCATATGCAATGTCATCAACATACCATCCTCCATAAGGTTGTACTGCCGTTAGTACACCTCACATGGTGCACTGTAGGCATTACTAAATGGTGTAAGCATCGTCACTTCGGCTCTTACATGCACCTACTTTTTAGCCTTATTCT
>NC_089743.1:28928697-28931197 GCF_040412425.1 Macrobrachium rosenbergii | reverse complement strand
GCTATTCTTGTTAATAATTAATAATAATTAGCTGTTTCATTTTCCTCAGCATTCTTTCTCGCGTTTTGCTCGTTTTGTTTGCAAAATCATGTATAGTAGGTAGGGCAGTTAAATTTTTAGTTATGTAATCCACGCTCACATCTTGTGTATTTGAACCTGTAACGAACTGCTCTTGTGTGTTTCTAGTTTTTTGCAGTCCAGATGCTACGAATCCCATATATTCTCCATTTGACAGTAATTTTATATCTTACATGCGAGTTCTCTCTCTCTCTCTCTCTCTCTCTCTCTCTCTCTCTCTCTCTCTCTCTCTCTCTCTCTCTCTCTCTCTCTCTCTCATAGACATTCTTATAAATCTTTTGAATGCGTTCCTATATTTGTCTGTTTGGCTGTCGAATTTCATGGTTCACCGGGAGATACCCCACAATTTGCTCATAGTTACTGATGGTAGATTTACCGGTTATATTGTATATATATATAATATATATATATATATATATATATATATATATATATGTATGTATGTATGTATGTATGTATGTATATATCTCTGGTTTATGTTAAGGCTTCAGTAGAGTGGACCTGCTTTTCCACGTACCTCAAAATTGTAAATTCATAGAAATGTTTTAAAGATGCAAGTGGTGTTCATGGTAACTGAGATATGGGAGTGTCGAAGATTTTTATTTGTAGATGTGTATTGTGGTGATCCAGATGGAACACAGATCATGAGGTATACACCCCTCGGCGATCCTACACGCATGAATCATATAATATCTCCATATGCAACATTGTAATTAATCATTAGCATGACCTAGATCACGTACCTTGCTCAGGTGTTTATTATGTATATACATATATATATATATATATATATATATATATATATATATATATATATATATATATATATATATATATATATATATATATATATATATATATATATATCCATAAAAATCACAGCAGATGCGCGTGACTTCAGTCATTTTCCTATGTTATATCCATAAAAATCACATATATATATTATATATGTTATATATATATATATATATATATATATATATATATATATATATATATATATATATACATATACATATACATATATATATATATATATATAGTAACTTTAAGCTGCTGAATTTTTTATCGTTGTCCTTATTAACGTAAATATTTCGTTCAGTTCCTTCCAGTTCTTCATTTATTTTGTTTTTCTCTCGAGCCTCGAATAGCTGGATAGGGTCTTTTCGCTCCCATCAAGGGTTTGGTAGTTTGTAATTGATACCTCGCCAATGAAGTTTCTTTTTATTTGCATGTAAGAGCACTGGACTGTTTTATGGACATTGGGTTGTGTTTTAAGGAGATTTTGGTACTCAGCTCCTTATAGGAAAGAACTCGACCAACAACGGCAGCTGTGGCAGTGCATTCCTGTGGCGGCCTTGTGTTTGTTGTTTTGGCGGACGTTTTGGGGGCGTGTCATTGGGCGAATGGTTGCTGCGGGTTGCTCTTTGCCAGGATATCACAAGAAGCCATCCTGTTGTTTTGGGTGATACATCCTGAGATACATCCGTCTCCTGCGGATGTTGATGACGGTCATCCTGCCCTCTGCTGTACTGCCTCCCTGCTGCACCCCCTCTCTACCTGCTGTGGCTCTGCCTCCCTGCCGTGTCGAGTCTTTCGGGGCCGTTGGGAGGCCTTTTGGTCACGAAGGAGGGTAAGCGTGCCTTACGTGAATTACTAGTTATGTTTTTATAAAGGACGACCCCTGTTCAGCAGTCCATATCTTCGCAATTATTAAGGCAGTCCTGTGCTTGCTACTCAAGGGCTGTATTTGTATAACGTCATTAGTGTTGGGATTAAACGTGATCACTTAAGCGAAGAAAATAGCTTTGTCTAACTGTAAATATGTTAAATTCCAAGTTTGTAAATATTAGGATTAAGGTTCTCTTCCCCTCCTGTGTCTCTTCCAATCGTGTGTGAGAGAATTACGTTATAGTGTGACAGATTTGTTTCTTAACTTTTTCTTTAACCGGTTTCTTTTTCTATCGTAAGATAGATCTGTAGATTAGAGTGAACGAGGTGATTGAATGTAGTGAATGAGTAGTTCTGTCCCTTTTTTCAGTTATTCGGGGACCTGTTAATGTTTAGGCTGTGTAGTAAATTACTAAATATTTCGTTAAGACTCTCAATTATCCCTTGGAGCGTTTCCATTGAATTGTGTCACTGGTATTCCTGCTCTTAGACAAGCTTTGTCTTTGTAGTATGACGTTTTGAAAATATATATTTTATAACCTGGAACAAGAAAAATTTTATTGTAACAAAAGTTACGTTACAAGACGTCACAACATATATATATATATATATATATATATATATATATATATATATATATATATATATATATATATACATACATACATACATACATACATACATACATACATACATACATACATACATACATACATACTTATATGTAATAAGGAAAACAGATTGGTAACGC
>NC_089743.1:28903697-28926197 GCF_040412425.1 Macrobrachium rosenbergii | reverse complement strand
TAATCTCTCATGCTAGAAGCCATGAGAACATTGTAAAAGCTAGGTTAATTTGGATTGTTATGACGGTCATTATGACGAAATTCGAAAAAATCTGTTTCATATCTCTTCTTAGGAAGCAAGTCGTATATGTTCTCTTGAATTTGCGACCTAACTTGAACACTTAGTGTTAAGGTTAAATTTGGATTTATTTGTTAAGCACAGTAAGTGAAAATTGCATCAATAGCGGTGAGAACAAACCTGGGTATACTTTGAGGAGTTTGATATCCCAAGTTATGCTTTTGCAGTAATAAAGTGACATTAAAACATGTTTCATGGGTTACATTATATTAATAGTCTTTCTCCAGTAGTAGAGAAACGGTCAACACAGTAAATGATAGAAACCGTAATTTTCTCAGATTAATTACTTTGGCTTTAAGTGGCATGATTGATTTCAACAATACGCTCTTGCACAAAAAAAGCTCTTTACTCGTGCTGCTTGAAAATTCTCTGTAATATTAGTGCTGCGGCATATAGATGTGTGCCATGGCTCCCACGAGCACAGTGAAATTAGGGATTCCTAACCGTTTGTCGAAACCGTGGTAGCTTCTAAACTGCTTGTTGGAGACCTTGTGAATTCGTGGGTCTTTAGTTGTTGGCCATGAGAATCTGATGGACATTCTGCAAACCTTAAGGGCCTCTTGCCTTATAATCGGAACGTTGGAGACACTATGAATTTCAAGTAATGTTAAGGGATTTTGAATTGATATCAGTAGTTGAATCAAAATAAACATTGGGAACTTTGAAAAAGCATCTCCATTTTTGAAAATCGTGAATGTAGTTCTTAATCATGTTAATCATATCTGTTGCTTTAGTGTCTGACGCCCAGATTTTAACGACTACCTGCACTGAATAGTTTCTTTCCCGAATTTTCATAGAGTCAGGCTCTCAGCTGTAGTTGGCTCCGTTTTCTCCACAAGATAAAGATAAATTGAAAATTAGCGAAGGTGAATCAGTGCCCGAGAGGTTTTCTTCTGAATATTTTGTCTTATAATTTCATCAGTATAACAGAGTTTTGGTGGGACGATAAACTTATTGGGGTGTACGTTAAGGAGCGTGTCGCTAAGGAAGTCTTGTAAGCCCAAGAGTTTATCATCATACTGAAGTGGATACGGTTTTTATCGAACTACTATAAATTTATTTTAACAAATTAGCTCGAGGCATAATTGAATTATCGTTTTTAGTTTTCTGTAAAAGAAAACTACTGAGATGGCAATTTGTCTGTCCGTCCACACTTTTTCTGTCCGGCCTCAGATCTTAAAAATTACAGAGGCTAGAGGGCTGCAAATTGGTATGTTGATCATCCACCCTCCAATTATCGAACATATCAAATTGCAGCCCTCTAGCCTCAATAGTTTTTATTCTATTTAAGGTTAAAGTTAGCCATGATCGTGCGTCTGTCACTGCTGTAGTACCAACAACACATGCCACCACCGGGCCGTGGCTGAAAGTTTCATGGGCCGCGGCTGAGAGTTTCATGGCCCGCGGCTAAGAGTTTCATACAGCATTATACGTTGTACAGAAAACTCGATTGCGCAGAAGAAACTTCGGCGCATTTTTTACTTGTTTATTGTAAAGTTCGAAGTATCTTGAATTATGTTACTGGGCCAGTAAATTGGCTATCTTTGATGCATTCGTTTTCTTTATCAAAGTTTTCCTAAGAAATTGAAAATCCACTGCTAAAATATTTGTTTGAGCGTAAATGAAATTATGTAGATCCTGAGTCTTTCCTCGTAAGTTGAATTACTCGCCGTTCGATATTTCTCCCCGAAAATGACTACCAGGAAAAATTATTATAGTTCTGTGAAGGATGAAATTTTTTCAGGATTTAGGTATAAAAATGGAAGAACCAGCAGGTCGCTTATATATAAACAATATGTCATTGTCATACTCCGTTTTTAAAAATAAAAGAACTAACTCTTTACCATTTTGTTTATTCGTAGGGTATCTGATATGACGTTTTGTTAGATTATTAGTTGACGGTAATATAGATGGCGGTGCCCGATTTTTTTACATGGATGAAGTGACTTGTTGCATAGTTATTTATATGAGAATGAAATGGCGCATTCCTTGTTTATTTGAAAAGAAACTGACTCAGTTTTAGTTTTCTGTAAAAGAAAACTATTGAGATGGCTATTTGTCTGTCCGTCCGCACTTTTTCTTTCCACCCTCAGATCTTCTGAGGCTAGAGGGCTGCAAATTGGTCTGTTGATCATCCACCCTCCAATCATCAAACATAGCAAATCGTAGCCCTCTAGCCTCAGTAGTTTTTATTCTATTTAAGGTTAAAGTTAGCCATGATCGTGCGTCTGGCAGTGATATAGGACAGGCCACCACGGGGTTGTGGTTAAAGTTTTTATGGGCCGTGGCTCATACAGCATTATACCGAGACCACTGAAAGATGGATCTATTTTCGGTGACCTTGATTATACACTATACAGAAGACTTAATTGCGCCGAAGAAACTAAGGCGCATTTTTAAACTGTGTTAGTTGTAATGTGATAACAATGGCACATTTGTTTGCTTGGAGGTATATGACTCATGCTCAGACCGTTTGAATATATACATACTTTACAGACTCCTCTGTCCGTGAGGAACAAGTATTTTCCTTCTTCGTTTACACTCCCTTTGAATCCTAGTGTTTATGTATAGTCAGTTATTCACAGAGAAGAGGTCTGTGATGGTGTCCCGCAGGGCCAAGAGACGTGAGGGCGGTGTGGTGACTGTCAAGAGTTGAGTGGCTGGTTCTGATAACAAATGGTCTGTCGCTGCTGGCACTGCTTAAAGTAGACTTTAGGCAACCTCTCTCTCTCTCTCTCTCTCTCTCTCTCTCTCTCTCTCTCTCTCTCTCTCTCTCTCTCTCTGTGGCTGCTTTTCAAAGAGAGGTCTTCCTTGCAGTTTGTTGTATTTCATATCCTTAAGTCACGTACTTTTCCTCTATCTGTATCCGACTGGTTGTCCGAGATGAATTCTCAGTTTCTATTCAGAGTTTGTCATTGCTTCGAGTAAGTTTGGTTCTTTAATTGAAGGAGTACACGGATATGAATTACCCCAGGGCATCTTTCGTACTTAATCTGTTAGCAAATCACAGAAACAAAACCTGGTATTAGAGTCGAAGAGGACCTCATAGTAAAACTAGTTACATGAGTACCTGTTCGTGCGTCCCGAGATATTTTATCAGCTCATACGGGTGAAAACATTGCCTTTTTTTTTTTTTAACAATTTCGTGCTTGATGTTAAATGAGGAGGTGGTAAAAGCAGTGATGGTCTTCTACCTGTTAACAAAGGAATATGAGAACTGGATAAATATTTCCACATTATTTGTCATTCGGTCTGTGTATTATTTGCTTAACAGGCTTTTGTGGTCTTCTTTTAAAAACAGTGAGGAACGATTCTTGTATTGAATTCTAGTGGCCATCTGTTTATATTTTCGCTCCCTACTTATTTTTTATTTATTAAAGTAATAGTGCAAGTCATGGGTAAGTTTGCCAGTCGTTCATATTTTCTATTTTCGGTAATTCCCAGTGTGGCTTCCAAGAGAAATGAAACTTCCTTATTTGGAGTTAAGAGAAAATGTTGGGAAAAGATTATTTATATTCGCTTCGAAAGAAAAAATCTTGACACTGAAAAAACTGATGTAAAAAAGAAATGTCCGGTAATACTCTTTTAATTCAGCAGTGGGATTTTCTTCTCTTAAACTGTGATATTTCTCACGCCTCAAGTTTCCCCTGCTATTTTTACGCCCTGGAACCGTTTATCATGCGGCCGAGTTTTGTCAAAAAAAAAAAAAAAAAAAAACGTTGTTTTGCACGTGATCGTTTCTGTGTTTACCTCTTAACTTTCATGATTGCCCTTTTAAATTTTTTACTGTTTTGTCTTCAAACGTGGCATCATAATACAAGCATCTCATGTGTAATTGATTTCAACAATTTTTTTTGGAGATCTTCATGTTACATCTTTTTACAGAGTCCACATATATCACAATATGCGTTAATCGATTTTAAGAAGTCTGTAACAGTGTTCTCAATTCGGTTCATATCGTAAATTTAATGCAAAAATATCACATCATTCATTATTAATATAATCATTTGCAAAGTTGTAGGTATGTAGAGATTTTTATTTCTTTTCATCGTTCTCCTGATTTCGCTGGTTTTTAGAATTGACCAGTTATTAATTTTTCATCATATTCGATGTCCATATTCCATAAAAGATATGCCTCCACTTTTGAACTTTTTATGTAGTAATTCTCTCTCTCTCTCTCTCTCTCTCTCTCTCTCTCTCTCTCTCTCTCTCTCTCTCTCCTGCTATTTGTTCGTTTATGCGATACTCGAAAACGCCGCCAGTCCTGGGCATTCTGCTGGGGCTCCCTGATGTTATAAATTCAAAGCTTATAAGCTTAGCTACCAGTAACGAGGTTACCAGAATCGCCATTTTTCCCCTTCTCCCTTCCGGACCAGAAATTTTCTTTTTATATACTTAATAAGCTCTCTCTCTCTCTCTCTCTCTCTCTCTCTCTCTCTCTCTCTCTCTCTCTCTCTCTCTCTCTCTCTCGATTAAATCTTGATTTGGAGTGCAAGATATCTTGATCTTCATTTGAGCATGAGTAAACATTTATAACCTCTTCGTTACAGATCATATCTAAAAGTTTTCCATTTTACCTTAATGTTTAAGAGAAACATATTTGTTATTTTCCTTATATATTTTCTTGATGCTGGTTCCTATTGCTATGATGAAGAGAACTTTATTAATATGCAATTTAATTGTTTAGTTCTCTACAGCACTATGAAACAACGTTACTTTCTTATACGAATAAACCAGTTAAGAAATGGTTACATAGCGGCCACTAGGTGTCGAAATACTTGTTGCTTTCATAGTGTTAAAGGAACAGTGTGCCTCTCTTACTGAAGGCCCCCCTCTATTTCTTTTATCATTTTATTTGCACTTGCCCAGCAGCATCACTTGGCAGGTGGTGGTGTTCACCTAACGGGATGCTACCGGGAGGCAGTGGTAGCGAAAGATGCTGTAGGTTGTCGTTAAACTCGTTCTCATTATCTAGCTAGCACATCTTTAACACCCAACTAATTTTTGTATTTCTTTCTTCATGCGGCCCGTTACGTCCCTGTTCTTTGATAAATTCCCTTCAGTATAAAACCATATGGTAATTTTTTTATTTTCATGATATTTCCTTGAAATCGCTAATACAACGTTTTTACAATAGGAGATGAAGTCGTACGGCTTTTTCACTTTTTTCTGTTCTCTTCTTAATTACTAATGCGTGTGTTTTAGGGAAAAAGAGCCCCCCCTCTCTCTCTCTCTCTCTCTCTCTCTCTCTCTCTCTCTCTCTCTCTCTCTCTCTCTCTCTCTCTCTTCTCAGTTAAAGGTACTATCCCCTTAAGGGTCTTAATATGTAAGGTTTATGCTGCATGCAATTCAATATTTAAACACGGGCGCTGCAAGTAGCCCCATTATATAAAAGTATGTGTATATATAATGTGTGTGTACGTATGTGTGTTTATGTATGTATGTATTACATATATATATATATATATATATATATATATATATATATATATATATATATATATATATATATACATAGTTTAAATAAAATTTGTGTGTTCGTGCATGTATTTATTTTATAATAAATTTTGTACATTACTGACAAATCCTTATAATTCCTGCTTCATCTTTCATTACTCCCTTACCTAGTCACCCCATTCTCTCGGGAATTCCTTACTGAGGAATTCATATTAAGAGGTCGTGATAATGGCCGCACTTATAAGGCTCAAGACGTCTGTTTGTCTTTGGGGAATGAAGGAAACGTTCTGAGATGGAGGTCCGGTTGGAGAACACCGTAAAGGGAAAGTATCTGACGGGGGAAGTCGACGACGACACTGAGGACGGATTTCTTCTGGTGAAAACGTCCCCAGGTTCATTGAATGACTTGAGTTCGTTGTGGCGTGAATGCACAATGGAACTGCTTAGTCGGTTATTGCCCCTTAATGATTTATTACTTTTCTTATGAAGGTGAGGGTAGTGTGTCAGTTTTAACTCTCAGGTGGCTACATTAAACATCCAGATTCTTAAGTTACTGTTGTAAAATGTAAAAAGTTCAGTTATTTTTGTAAAATGTAAAATGTTCAGTTATTTTTGTAAAATGTAAAATGTTCACTTATTTTTGTAAGTTCTGCTTTCAGCTCTCTCTCTCTCTCTCTCTCTCTCTCTCTCTCTCTCTCTCTCTCTCTCTCTCTCTCTCTCTCTCTCTCTCTCTGGAGAGATTTTGGATTTTCCAGGTATTTGGGCAGTATCATTTTTCAGAAAAGGTGAAATTAATCATAATCTGTCTTTTGATTAATTTGCTGTCTTCTTTTAGTGACTTTTAAAGTAGATATTAAACATTCTCCAGATATTCCTTTAAGCGAGGTATGCTTATTATGAGATTCCTCCAAGGAGAGAATATAAAGAGGAGGATTTTCATTTGCGCGTTCATATTCTCTCTCTCTCTCTCTCTCTCTCTCTCTCTCTCTCTCTCTCTCTCTCTCTCTCTCTCTCAGCTCGTTACCAGAGGTATTAGTTTTTATATCTTGTATTTTGTCAGCATTAATGGTGTATTATGTGTTATGAAATTACTCTTAATCTTGCCGTTCCTTATCAAGTCTTTTTATCCATATTTCATGTTCTACTTTCTTGACCTGTAAATGGAGATTGCGAGAAGGTGGCTTTCTTCCATTTTAAGCAAAATACTTATAAATGTTAAGGTTCTTAGCTTCCTCTAGTTTTAGTTGGGTTAAATGCTGATGACCCTTGTTTACATGTATATATACGTACATAAATTATATATATATATATATATATATATATATATATATATATATATATATACAGTGTATATATATATATATATATATATATATATATATATATATATATATATATATATATATGTGTGTGTGTGTGTGTGTGTGTGTGTGTGTGTATTCGTTAAACGCAGTTTTATGGGGAATGGTCAAAATTTATTACGTACTCATTTATAGTTGTCTGTAATGATGTACTCTCGTTTTCTTTTGGAGATTTCATATGACAATCGAGTTATTTCATGATTTATATTCAAAAACTATTGTATGTTATAATTTTTTTAATGTAATATCTGATGTAATCCATTACTTTGCTACATCTGTATTGTTTTGGCATTGTTAACACACTTTATTCATATTATTGGAGCAGCTTAATGTGATTTTTGGGCAGAATTGTTCATTTGATGATGCAAGCATGAAATTTGGTATGAATATACTCTGTACGTCACTTTTTGAGAAAAAAGTGCTAGCCATCAAAAATTCCAATATGGCCGCCATTTTTTTAAAGATGGCCGCCAGCACACCAAAAACAACCATAAAATCGCCGATCTCTGTCCATTTATTTCCAACTTTTGCTGCTACCTGGGCACACTGGTGACGGACACTGCTGTGACACTCAGCATAGGGTTCATTTTCAGCTAAACTGCAAGTTTGGTATCCCAAATGTTTTCTAATCAGCCCCAAAGAAATTAGATTGCCGCACCTGAACCGACAGGATATGGCAGCGCGAGAGAGCCGAGCCAAGGATGACGGGTCTTTAACGTTATCCGGATGGTGTACAGATTGCACGGGATTTAAATGATATTGGAAGAACGATTGGGTTAGGTGTAAGGCAAAAGCTAGAACCTAACTATCTCATACATGAAAGTGGGTCAAATGTGGTAAAAGGATAAACCCTTGGTCAGATCTACTTAAGTTCAAAGTATCTTATCAAGGATACCAAACCAAAAATGCAAACTGACTAGAGTAAATGTTGTCTTTGTCAAGAGGACAAAAGTGATGAAACACTAATTTCACCTCGTAGCTTATTTCAGAGGAAACGGGACTCTGCTGGATATGTTAATCTTGCAAAAATTGTACCATTGTTTCATGCTCTTATTGCTATGCCAATAGCATTTGATCCAGTACGGTTAGATGATGATGGAGAAGGTATAGAAACTACATTGATACGAAATAAAGCAAGATATCCTAACAACTGCATGGACTGAGATCGGCGTTTTTATGGTTTATGGTTGTTTTTGGTGTGCTGGCGGCCATCTTTAAAATACCAAATTGAAAAGAGTGCAGAAGAGAATGGTGACTCCCAGTACATCAGGCACAGAAGAAAACCGTGGAGAGATCAGGAACCTCAGACCCTCCAAATTTAAGACAAGCAGTGACAGTGCAGCTGAATGAAAGGCTCAATCAGTGTGCCAAGACCCTAAACCATGGAAGGCTCCTTACAAAGTTAAGCACTGGTGATGATGTTGCTCAAGAACTGAAGCATCACCCACGATGCTTGGCAGACTTATACTGTACAACTAAGAGAGAGCACATCTTAATGCGATAAAGCAAGAGGAGAATTGCCATGATCAATGGAAAGGGTTATATCCAGTGGCTTTTTCTGAACTTGTTATCTACATCATCGATAGCAAGGTTATTAATACAGAAACATCACCTGTACTATTCAGACTTGCTGGTCTAGCTTCCCTATACAAGTGCCAGCTACAACGACTAGGTATAGACTCCCCAGGTTAAAAGAGCAGTTACTCTCTAGGATCCCTGAACTTGAGGTCCATAGGAAAGGGCATGATGTTCTTCTAGCATTTAGAAAAGACATTGGCACAATTCTGTCTGATGTTAGAAAGTACAGTGAAGCTATTCATCTGGCTAAAGCTGCAGATATCATTCAAAGAGAAATGTTTGTTGGTAAGACAAAATTCAGTCAAGATTTACAAGAAGGACTTGGAAAGGATTGAGCATGGTGTTGACATCAGGTCCCATCTGGACCATGGTGTGATAATGTCAGATGTTGCTGTTGCACAACTTTTACAATACAGCTGCTACTTTAAGTATACCGAAGGATCAAAAACCAGCAGGCATGCAAAACTCCGTGAAACACCTTTTCCAAAGTATGTTGGAATGAAAGTATTTGCCAAAACAAGAAAAAGTGAATTAATTGACAAGCTTCATGAGAATGGAATTAGTATGTCATATGACAGAGCGTTGGAAATATCAGGACAGTTAGGTGAGAGTGTAGTAAAGCAGTGCAATATGCGGAAGATGATGTGTGTCCACCTATTTTGAGAAAGGAACTTTTCACAACTTCTACTTTAAACAACAAAGACCACAATCCAACAGCCGCAACAACCAGTACACCCTTCCATGGTACAAGTATTTCGTTGTTCCAGCATCCAAGCCCAGAGGAAGAATGGGAAGTATGCAATTTTCCCAGTGTTATTGACAGTTGAACAAAAAAGGTTCCTGATCTTCCTGAGTCATTCATGGACATCCCACCGGCCTTCTTCCACAAAAGGAATCCAGAACCGAGCACTATTAATGATGTATCATTGCCAGACCCCAGTCTTCTCAAGCTTGGATATGAGTGGTTGGAAAAGGTCCATGACACCACAGATGTCGATAATTCATCCTATATAACATGGTCAGCGCATCATGCAAGCAAAGGACAAATGATTTTGCAACCAGCATCAGCTCTTTCCTGCCACTTTTGCGAGATCAAGCTACATTTGTAAAACTCAGTCACAACCCATCTGAAGTTTAGGAGTCTGATATACAAGTACTGGGGCAATTTATAGTTTTAATGTATGACAGGTCTAGCACGACCTCATCAGTAGACGAGGCAAGACTTGATCTGTTTGCCCGGAAGCAGAGGTCATATGCACTAAGGGAGCATGCAAAAAGAGCAGCCTGTCAGGCAGGTCATATTTGGGGACAATGTGTTAAACATGATCCAGAACTTCAATGTACATTCAGGTGGGGATGGACGAAAGAGGATGACAATTGGAGAATTGTATGGACCACACTTGAACAGATTTCTAAATGCTGCCGGGAACGGACTATATGTGGATGCAAGACGGACTGCGGTAGAAGGCGCACATGTAAAAAGACAGGATTAGACTGTACTGCACTGTGTAGCTGCCCTTGTCATGCATCTTCAGAAGTCTAAAACACTGATGTTCAACAATGATAGAAGGAGAAAATAGACAATAATATACTCATAATCATAATTCTCAAGTTTTGGACACAGTTAATAATGAGTTAGTATATTTGTCACTTATATATATTTTTAATTATATTATGAACAAATGGCTATAAATACTCATAGAAATCAAGTTATATGGACAAAAGTGTAGAAATACCAAGAGAGTTAGATTGTTTTGGATAATAGGCTTACCTGGCGGCCTTCTTGGAAAGTGGCCGACAAATTGGATTCCTGAATGGCAAGGACTGCTCTCCCAAGTAAAGTCTGCAATTTTAGGGCAAAGAACCCCCTAATTTATCCCAGTTATATAATATGGCAGCCATCCTGGAAAATGGCCACCTAAGGGAATTTTTCGGTGGCTAACACTTTTTTTTCTTAAAGCCTGCCCCCAATGAGTGTTTCTGCCAAATTTCATGCTTGTATCATCAAATGAACGATTGTATGGCTTATCTGCTCCACTATATTGTTTGATTTCACGTGCTTTTATCACTTTTTATGACCCTAAACGTATTTTTTTTATTCTTTGACTGACTTTATAAGATTTTACGATCAAATTAGAGATTTCCTTGACTCATCACCTCTGCAAATAGACAACCAGTGCCCTCTCTCTGTTTTGGTATAGATTTCATATTTCGCAAATCCTCTGTGCTTCCTCAATTTTATGTCGCAATATTTTTCAATTATCACATTTTATTGCTTGCAGTTTTCATTCAATTTGTTTGTCAGATAACGTATATACAAAATAGAATATTTTTGTGAGATTTTATGGCTTTCATTTCTTTTATTATTAAATTTCTGAGTTAATTTTATTTTCATGTCCCAACCGTATTTGTTGCAAAAAAATTCAACTATTATTATTATTATTATTATTATTATTATTATTATTATTATTATTATTATTATTATTATTGTTGTTGTTGTTGTTGTTGTTGTTGTTGTTGTTAGTTTTTTTTCAATTTTAATGTTGTTCTTTTATATTTACTATTATTGCCATTGATCTTTATTTATTTTCTTCTACTGTTATGAGCATATCTCAACAGTTTTTTGCTTATAGAAGGTGGAGAAGTGTTGTCTTTCTCAAGATCTGGACTTTCTTGTATTCGGTATTCAGAAACCGACTTCCTGTATGTACCCTAGACCTCTCCGGTATTGCTTACTTTCCAAGGTCTTGCATTTCACTAGATTTGCTTGGATTTCTTTAAAAAGGCATATAAGCACTATTTGCATAATTAAGAACTTTCTCATTGTTTTCTCTCCTTATGAGAGAAAACTCCCTTATTTTTAGTTGGTTTTTAATTTTTGTTCATCCTTTTATCCCTTCCCCATTTTTGTTGCTTTTCAGCTCATGAGTTTCTTTTTGTTTTAAACGTTCGTTAGCTTTTATCCTCTGTTTATGGACTAATCCTTTTTATGTTACTCGTTGTTAAACTAATTCGTGTCATGTTCGTGGTTATTTTCTTTTCAGTTCTAACGTTCCTTAGTTGGATCACGCAGTTTTACCGTGTTTAGTGAATGGACGTTTATTACCTTTATATATATGTTTGTATGTCAGGTAAGCAAATGCTACCGAAAAGAACAAAATGAAGTTCAGTATCACGCTCTGTTGTGTACACGCGCAAACACAAACACAAACACATACACACTTGCATACTATATAAGTATTATAAGTTGTATGCATTAATATATAACCACTATTGTACAGTGTCTGTGCATCTTCATTTCTTTCATAAAGAATCATTTGATAACTACGCGTATAGCGTTCCATATAGTACACTGTCAAGTGGGAACGATTTCTGAATCATTACCTTCTTCTTTTACATCTTGCCTCTTTCCCATTTTTTTTTTTAATTTGTCTCACTTTTGCCTCCTCTCCTCTTTATTCAGTTCCTCCCTGTTGATCAAGACAGTCGTGATACAGGGAACCGGAGGGAAGTATCGTTCATCTACTTTGTCCTAATGATTTCGAGACAAATGAGTAGACGCTCACTTGTACTGTTGGAGTACCCTTACACCATGGTTATCAACTCTGAGATTTAAAAAAAAAAAGTGTTCTAAACAGACAAGAATGACAGACGGGCTGCCATTTTATATCTCTACTGTATTTGAAACCGTTTTCTTCCATCCCCTCACAATTAACATTCACCTATGCTGTTTAAGCTGAAGTTTCTAATGGTTTTATTAAAAGTTGTGGAGGATCACTGACAACCAAAAATACAAATGCCTCGACCCTCTCCCGGAGGATCTGCTCGCTTTATAAATGTGAGAGATGAGGAATAAAATGCTACAACGAACGTTTACGAGTGGGCGGAATGTTTTGAGCGCATGTGACAAGAGAGAAGGAGAGTTGTGAAGGAGGTGGAGAGTGAGGAGAAGGGAGGGGCAGAGTGGATTTGAGGAGAACCGAAGCGCGAACATGCGAGGGAAGGACGATATAACAGTAGAGGGGAAGAATACTGTTTGCTGAAGAGAAGGCACAAACTGTGAAGAAAAGTTGAGAAGGAGTGGGAGGAATGGGAGAGGACAAGAGTCGAAGAGGGGTACAAGGAAAAAGAGTGTAGATAAGAAAAGGCGAAGCCGTGGAAAGTTCAGAACTGATTAGAGCAGAAAGAAAAGTGTTTGAAAAGCTCAAGTAAGGATAACACAGATGGAAGAATTTAATAGATGGAGAGGAATAGGAAGTGCTGATGAATAGGAAGTGCTGATAAAAGTAGAGAAGTGGAGAAGAATGGATCTTTGGGGGAGGAGTGCTGGGTTAGCATAAGTCATAGAGGGAGGGAGGAATATAATAGGCGAAGGTGCAGATGAGAAGGAGGAGGAGGAGGAGGAGAGAGGAAGAAGGATTTGGACTGAAGGGAACGAGGGAAGAAGGGCGTGAAGAGAGGATGAGAAAGAGAGGGGGTGAGGGATGGGGGAGGAGAAGCGGGGAGGAGGGTACAGATGGCCGTGCGTATCGACCCCTACCTCCCAAGACTGTGGTTGTTTCTCCGGACCCTGTTATTTCTGTTCCAGATTCATGGAGCATTCTTCGCTCTCGCCAAACAACAACAAAATTGTGCCGCTGTTCTCTTATAACACGCCGTTTTCTGATAATTGAAACCACAAGGACAACAACAAAAGAGTAGGCAAGATATGGCTAGAGCAAATATAGCAGTGCGTGGCGCAATGCACTATAAGCACCAAATAAAACCATAGTGTATCAAGGCATTCGAGGTCAACCGTGGTTTCTTGATAACTAATTTATTGGAAATTATTGAATTTCCAATTGAAAAGTGGTAAAGGAGACTGGAAAAATTGCGAATTAATCGATAATTATTTGAATGAAATGCCAAAATTCATGAATAACAATACCTACAACTAGAAATTCCGAGTCTTGACCTTTAGAAGTGCCATGTAATCTCAAGCCCTGACATCATTCTTTATTGTGGGTCAGCCTATCCAATATGACCAACATAATAAGAACATAACACAAAGCCCTTCTCATTTTATGTTCAGATTACGCTGAATCCTCTGCCTCTCTGTGGTACTCCAATATAACAACAGAGACCAGCTGTCGCTTTTCTTACATTGAAAAATGTCATTAGCTGTGATATACAGTAGGCTCAGGGCATTTGGTTTTACTTGTTACTATCAGCTGTATTTTCGTTTCTGCGTTGAAAATGAAAGCATTGCGTATGTGACCGTTAAAAGCACTTTTATCTGTACAGACTGTATATTTCACTTTTATTTTCCTTTTAGTAAAGTGAACGCGTTCTAGATTATTTCTGCAGAAGTAGAGGTCTGAACTTTGTCATAATTAGAGTATGCGCGTGCCTTTTGGAGTGTTCATTTCATTTTGTAAAACACTTCATTGTTTAATTTTTATTCATATACTCTCGACGTCGTTGACATTTCCGTGAGACTCGATGTTAAATTTCTTTCTACAACGCAGTGCTGTTCATTATTTGGAAGTCACAGCACAACATTTTCATCGTCCCTCCAGTGCGTCCGTGATTTCATTTTAGTGTCTTCCATCAAACAATTACGAGGTAGAAAAAGGCGAACATGAGGTCTGGCCGCGCTCCAGTAATTTATATTTATAGCCATGGCTTCACTGAAAAGCGTAAGGAAAGCCTAAAATTTTCACAGCGTGCCTCAACGCCAGAAAGGTGAAGTTCGTTCAAGTTTAGAAAAAATGTAACTTGAAGTTTCAGTCAAATTGTATCAAAGAGGAAAAATTAGATAGAGTGCCTTACTCTTCTGGTCTTATTAAATGTGTGTACGAGAGTATGAGTTCCTCCTCAAGGGCCGGGCTAAATAACTTCTAACGAAGATTAACTTTCCCATAACAATACGAGGGTAAGTTTTAAGTTCAAATACTTGGGATAAAACTGTTCTTAAGCGGAAATTTTCAAGTTGTTTGTCTCCTTGTAAAGATTCGTACTGGTTTGTTTCCTTGTAAAGATTCGTACTGGTTTGTTTCCCTGTAAAGATTCGTACTGGCGAAAATTGACGTTTTAGGTTAATTCACCGTTAGAAGTTTTCTTTTCTCACGCTGTATATCTCAACATTGTAGTATGGCACGTCCATGCATACGTACAAACAGACTTGCAGGCAAGTAATATTCATGTGCTTCAGAGCTAAAAAATTCCCATATATAACGCAATGTGTATCCAAATCTGCCTGTTGTAACATGGTTGGTGTTACACAAAATAAACTCCCACGCTTAGAGTTGACGTCGTCCAGCTTGTGGCCTGTCTCTCACCGGAGGCCCTTACATGAATATGCAGAATGAACGTACCGTCCTGAAGGTCGGGACTTGTTATATCAATTCTATATTACCGTCGTTTTAAAGTATGGTTACACTACTACAAATATAACGTATATTCAACTGAAATTGTCAGATATTTCAACGTTGTTTACTTCACTGCTTCTTTGAGTTCATATTGGACGACACGCATTGCCAAATGTTAGCTATCAGTACTGAGGCCCATAATCACGCATGAGTAGTTACAGTTTTGTTTATGTAATTGGATGTTTATAAAATCTTCAGACCGATGTTTACAAATTACTGGATGTAAAAATACCAGTACATGGCTGCTCAACTGCTGGTTTAAAGTAAAATTATAGAGATAAATGAGTAGACGAAATATAATATTTGTTCGAAAACAAAAAGGTTAAGTAATACTTTAAGCTTATTATTTTACGAACCCGAAGAAAGCACAATCTGTAATTTAATGCCTCATCACTACATGTAAAGTGGAACGTTACCGAAACTGGAGTTGGTTTGAGGAAATTTTTCCCAAAACCATCAACAGAATCCTGCGAAACTAGTTGGGTGTAATGCTAGCAGAAGTGTGCAGTGGGAAGTTGTAGTTACGGGAGTAATTCCAACAAAATGCGCCCATTTGTATGCACTTCCAGCAGGAAGTAGTATAGGTGAACATTATTCCAATAAAAGCTATGACTGCTGTCTCGAGGTACAAGCGGGCAAAAATGTTCAAAGAAGTGGATTAGACGAATGAGCTAACAGCATTATTATTATTATTATTATTATTATTATTATTATTATTATTATTATTATTATTATTATTATTATTCAAATAAGAATATTCAAATGACACATGATTGAGAGAACAATCTTGCAAACCGTGGTTCCGCTGAGTAGAATGCCCGTATGTCTGTAAAGAAACACATGAAAAATGAATGAATAAAGTAGATATATGCAAATGTAATCAACAGTGTTAATACATTTGACTCATATTTTCCCATAGGAACACAGATTTCAAGAAAATTGAGAAAGGAACCAATAATCAGAGGTAATATTCTAAAAAAAATTCCTTTCCTCTATCTCTCCTGAAATGAGATGTACAAAAATGATGCTATGGAGAGAGCAAGGAATTCCAGCTTTGACATTCCAATTTAACACAGCGACGACAGCCGAGCAAGTCCTCATCTCGTTAGATCCCAATCAGTGACATTCCCAGACAGGAACATTTTATCGAAGTCATGTGAAATGAAACACAATGCTTGTCTGGTGATAAGGGAGGTCGACGGAACTCGCTCGCTCCTTCGAGGTAACACTTGGAACTTCTTCGAGTCCAAGAAAGGTCGACGGGTGTACAATATAGGTCTTGGAGGTGGTAGTAACAGCAACGGTTCGAAGCGAAAAAAAAAAGAAAAAAAAACGCTGCTTTCGGCCTGTCAGCCATTAAAGCGTTTATATAACTAACCAGAGTTGAACTGGGAGCTAGCTTTTGTTGTTTCTGTGATCTTAAAAATGACTGCGCATCGCCAGGATAATAAACGTTCTGGCTGTTTTTGCTTTGACTCTCTATTCAGCATTGATTTAATTGTCTTTATTAACAGAACGTTGCATTTGCATTTCATCTCTTGTTACACTGGATTCTAATCTGGATGTTGATCTGTCCATCGCCGAAAAGTTGTGATTAAATATTGTTAGATGATCATTTATGATTTTCCAAAGCATTTGCAAAATGACCTCTTGATTTTCCGATCATATTTATTTACATATTTAATTTATGCTTACATAAAGTTTATGTACGCCCGAGCACAAATGATTATCCTACCCGTCGCGGCTGTCCTAAATACCCCAAGTTTCGTAATTGAGAAGATTAATGTCCACACTTAAATTAGTTAGTTGAATTATTCGGAGTGCTTTAAAAAGTCATTCATTTTGTATTGGGATGACCTGAGAGGCGATCATTGGATTTCGAAAAAAAATGTTTGTTAATTAGTTAATGTTCTGTATAAAATCCATTATCAACAGTATGATGAGTCCTCCCTTTAAAAAGGAAAGACGATTAAAGAGGACATCGTCACTGAACCGAGTATTCAGGGAGTTGGTAATTCCTACGCTCTCCTGTATAATAAATCCATTTGTATCAGCATCATATATGACAAATCCTATAACACCCTTCGTTTCCAGGAAAGCGACTCCCATTCATTGCTGCTGTTCTTAATCTGGCACAAAAATATTCAGACCAATCATGCACATTGACTTTTATAGGAGAGATAACTTTAATATTTATAAACCCTTTATGCGTTTTGTGTACTATGTTGTTTATATTTTCAGTTTATCACAATAGGAAATTCGCCAAGCTTCGTGAACAGTAATAACGTGTCCCCGATTTTAAGGGCAATTTTCTTGTTGCTGGTTTGTTTAATTATTCGTGAATGCTGCAGCAGTTTGGAATTGCTTATGCAAGTTGCCTACACTTTAGTTATTGGATTAAGTAAAGCATATAATATGCATGCGCTCGGCTGCTTTTGTTTAGCATTATGAAAAAACTTTCGTCGCTGTTTTAATACAATTTCTCTCTCTCTCTCTCTCTCTCTCTCTCTCTCTCTCTCTCTCTCTCTCTCTCTCTCTCTCTGAACCCAAAAATTCTCTCTCTCTCTTTGAAGCCTTATGAACCCAAAATTCTCTCTCTCTCTCTCTCTCTCTCTGAGAGAAGAGAGATGAGTCTACCATGGGTGTTTCTAAGAATAGGAAATAATTGATGAAGAGTATTCTGTTCTAGCTTGGGGGATAGGAAGCATTGAAGGTAAAGAGGTGATGCCATAAGAGAACGTTCGTTTCGTGCAGTGTATTATTATTATTATTATTATTATTATTATTATTGCAGATCTCCATTGTTACATTTAATTTTCTGTTACTTATAATTTCGGTTGTTGAACTTGTGTATAGAGAAAGTTTTACATTTAACATACTGTAAAATCAATCTCTCTCTGTCTAACTGCGTCTTGTTCTTTGCTGATTGAGTTAGCATATGATGGGAAAAGTCTCTTACCCTATCTGACTCATGAGCTATTCCGTTAAAACTGCATAAAAAGGTGAAAATTATTGAAGTAGTTGATTGGTTTCAATACTGGTGATGACTGTTGAAATTATATCTCAACTTCACCAGCGATTTTTAGTTATCAATCTGACCTTTTTATGGTTAAGTGTTTCTTTTGTTAAGACTGTGATTTAATTGAAGTCCGACGGAGTCTCCAAAAGTGGCACTGCAACTTTAATATTCACCATAGGTATTTTGAGCAGTAATTGGAAAATAAACTGTCCTATTTACCCGCAAAAGATTCTTTGATATTTCTTGATGAAGTAAGGGAAAGATGTACGAATTTGACGGCCGGTTCTGTCTACAATTTGACAATATTTTAGAAACGTAACATCAAAATTGGCTTACAGACTTCTTCACTAATGAGCGAGAGAAAGAGAGAGAGAGAGAGAGTAATATTGATTCCAGCACGGTTATTTCTGGTCTCAAAGAGGAGCCGTGACTGGATTGCCCCAGTAATTGCTAATGAGTTTTAGGCAAAATAATTATTAAAGGGATAAGGCAGAGCTTATTTGTGTGACTGTTCGATTGGTAAATAGGTTTGGAGATATTTTCTCCTCGATAAGGGGAATTTACATTTAGCATTATTTGCAGATTTGCTCGTGCAACATATGAATTTTTTTCCTTGGGGAACGATGTTGAAACGAAACTTCAGTTTACTGAACTGAACAGTTTCCCTTCATCTTCCCTTTTCTGGAACTATGTTTTAGCTTGCTTATATTCGCATTTTCATGTGACTACCGTCCCCTCTCATGAACGATTTGATTATCAAATAGTTTGCGTTTATATTTTCAGTTGTTCTTGCATTTCTTTGTGGAATGGGGGAGGAAATGTATCAGCAAAGCAGTTAATGCGTAATCCTTGGTGTGTTATCTGGTCGTTTGGGTTTTTATTACCTTGATTTATACTATTTGTCGTTTACCCGTATTCATGGTGATAGAGTGTATCGTTAAATATACAAAAACAAAATTACCTTTTAAGGATTGATAATTAATTTTTGTTCGTAACAACCAAATTGAACTGGCTCCGATAACTATTATTAGTTTGTTGGAGTTTCGAATTTTTTGTGTCCTGTTGTAGTAGTATTATTAAAATAGTGTAACCAGACCACTGAGATGACTTTCAGCTCTCATAGGGCTGGCCCGAAGGATAAGAATAAAATACCACATAGGCACACTTTCTCATACTGTAAAACATACACAGAATAAATACATTTACTCATGCTTCCACACTAAAAAGGTATATTAAAATTCATAATGAGTAAGTATGGGTTTTCGTGCTTTTATTATTTACTTATTTTTGTAAAACCACTACCAGCCCCAGCAATGTTAGAAAGGTATAAAAGAAAAGTAAGAGAGTGGGTCTTAATCTGCAAGAAAATATGTGTAATGAGGAAGCCTATAAATATCATGAAAAAAGCAATAGAAAGGGGATTCAGCTGTTTGGAATTAGAAGGAAATGGAACACCGTGGATTTATTATGTGGCTAACACCACGTGCTTAGTAAATATTTAGCTGTAACGATGAAAATCTGAGATTTTATTCTAGTCCAGTGGTTTTCAATTCGTTTCAGGTCCTGGACCACCAGCCCAATAGAAAAACAGTACCATGAACCATTTCATTTTTAAGTAACGAAAAAATAAAGCATAGACAGTAAACATTTGGGTTTTGAAACCCATTTCTTACACGAGAAATACAGATTGAATATTGAAAAAATTATATAAAATTGTCGAGTCAAGGAGATAGCTACCATTTTGGTCTCGTTTTCCTTTGAAGTCAGAATTTTGGATTTTCTTTTCAGTGACAAGCCTTTCAGTGTTAGGTGTGGCAATATATTTCTAAATATAAAGGAAAACTAATAATTACCTAGAATGGTTCAGTGAGGGCCAAGCGTTTTGGAATTTCAACAAGGCCTGGATACAAATTTTGGGTCATGAGTGTATTAGGCTAGTGCTTGTTACCACAACCTGAAAGATTCTCATTTTTATCTCTCAAACACGAATTATACATTAACATGAATGGTCAGTCATTTATTTGGATAAAATTTTTGTGTGCAGCATTTTCTATAACTTTTAAATAAATGTACCAAGTTCCAGAATATTACCAAATATCGTGAACTTTTTGTGGACCACCCAAAAAGTAATCATGGACCACCAGTTGAGAACCACTGTTCTAATCAGTCCTTGAAGTGGTTTGTGTATATTTGAGAACTGACTACGAACAATTTTATGATATTTTGATTTCGTGTTTTTTAGAATTACTTTCTAATTCGTTCTTACGAAAGAATTTTGCTTACTCTGTATGTGGCTCTCGAGGTGTATGTTTTCTCCCATTTTAATTTGCTTTACGTTAGGTATAAAATTAAAAGAACAGTTTTGTGAGATTTCTGATTTCCTTCTGGAAGTCTAAAAATAACTGTTAACCAACAGACTCTGTTAACAGTTGACAAGTAAACAGAGTATTGTGTCCTTTAATATGAGATGCAACCGTACTTCCGTCAGAATACTTACATTTTAACTTTACGAATCCAATAATACAAAATTTGACAGAATTTTCCCATGACTCTCTCTCTCTCTCTCTCTCTCTCATTAGCATTAGTTTTCTTAGGGTCTCTCTCTCTCTCTCTCTCTCTCTCTCTCTCTCTCTCTCTCTCTCTCTCTCTCAGCGGGCATTAGTTTTCTTAGGGTGCCTGTATCGTGGATTTCGTTGAAGCCTCAGAGTTTTCATCCATTCCCCGAAATAAAAATTTGCCCTGAGTGAAAAATTTGGAAGCATTTACACTTTTGCTTGAATGAGGGTTTTGTAGTTATTGAACACCGGTGATGATCAATAGCTCCCCTACTATTACTACCTCGGACACTATAGAATTACTGCCTTTTTAGGAACTTATGATCAATATTTGTAGGTAGGAGATTAAATCAGAAGGTAACTGATTGGATTATTAAATAAAATGCATGACCATTATTGGCGTATTTGTATAATATATATATATATAAAATCCATATATATATATATATATATATAGATATATATAAAATATATATTGTTTATATATATATGGTATATATATGAAATATATATATATATATATATATATATGATGGCAATATCTTGAGATATATATGCAAATAGCTCGAAGGGATTTTATGAGATCATGCGCAGATATCAGTACATATTGAGATTTTGATCAAGGAAAATGTCCAAGGGATACTTACTTGATTCTGGGTGGAAACGGATGAATGCATCAATTAGAGTTCTTTACATTATCAAGAAGTCTACTGTATTTATTAAACATCTGACTCAATATTAGGGCAACTTTATAGACAAACAAGCAAGGGAAAATACTTTGGCTTAGGGCCTTTTCATGTGAGGGAAGATTACGTAAACTCAAAGGGTTCTCTTAACTAATTATATTTACAAAACAAAACACAGATCAGAAGAATGATGAATTACTGGGCAGGTAATAAGAAGGGCCTGCTAAATGAATGAATCCTACACAGGATAAATATTCTACTCCGATGATGTCTTCATAACAGGAAACATCAATATATGCAAGATGGTTACTTGCGGATAAAAATTAAGAATAATAAGTTGCTCAAAGGAACTGAGGGAATGCACAGATGGTGCCAAATAACTCCAGTTCAACACTAAATGCATAATTACGTTAACATTGAATGCTCCATCACAAATTACTGAAGGTGATCGCACAATGGAAAAGAAAGTAAAATCAGACAGACTGACTAAGACACCTTATTCCGGTACATTACCTTTGCAAGATGACGGTGTCCTCGTTCGATAGGGCACTGGCAATTGAGGAGGGAATTAAGGGAAATGCCACCACAAAAGTAAACTGGTTTGAACCTCGGGGTCAAACATGTTGAAAGTTCGAGGGTCAGGCAAGGGTAAGGACATCTGTCCTTGGTGGTGCTCTGCGCTCTTCTCTCTTGTGATTGCTGTTGCATTGTCTATAAATAACCTTGGAGTTTAGGCCTCTGTGTCTGGGTAGGTGGCGCAAAGGTCAATCGTCATCACATTTTCTATATAGACCACATGGCATCAGTTAAACTTGTGGATGGTTCAACATGGCAGGCGGTTCCAACTAAAGGGGAACTCTTTTTGTTGGATAAGACCTCCTGAGGAATGCCAGATGCTGCTTAACGCCTAAAGAAATTACATTAACACTGAATGCTCCAACACAAATTTGAAGGTCACAAGGAAAGAAGGCCTTAGGCAGTCATTTGAACAGAGAGAAGAAATGGGTTAAACTGGTTAACCATATTGGGGAATGAAGGAGAGAGTTTTATGAGCGTTCTGGGCGATTGAAACCCACAGTTCTAGTAATTGAAACAATTGAAATGAATTTTATTTCTTTCTCAGTTTCGTTATGGATGCAAAAATGGGTGAAGGTGGCTTGGAAAGAGGTCCTATCTGTTGCAATATATATTATATAAGTTTATATATATATATATAACAAACAATTAAATATTTATATATATATATATATATATAGATGCAAAAATATATATATATATAGGTTATATATATATATATATATATATATATATATATAT
>NC_089743.1:28876197-28898697 GCF_040412425.1 Macrobrachium rosenbergii | reverse complement strand
CTGTTAACGGAGAAGTATAAGTACGGAAGTGGGTAACAGTGCATATTGATGTGATGCTCAGTAATCGAATTTATGTTGTAGTTTTAAGAGGTAGGAAACCCATCTAGAAAGAAATCAAAGCCAAATACTTCGGCTCATTAGTTAATGGGTACTGGTTATCTTGATTTAGAGTACAGGACGTAAATTTAGAGACCGTTTAATTCAGAATCTCAGGTGACTTTATATACCAGACGCAGTTTAGGGTTTATATGTGGTAGTATCGGCGGTATTTTATGTATAATTACGCATGTTATAAATGTGTATTTCAACAAATTGATTGCCCCTCCTCATATATAATATATATATATATATATATATATATATAATATATATATATATATATATATATATATAATATATATATATATATATATATATATGTATATATATATATATATATATATATATATATATATATATATATATATACATACACACACACACACACACACACACACACACACATATATATATATATATATATATATATATATATATATATATACATATACTGTGTGTTTTATTAGTAACCACAATGCAGAAACCTTAATTTTCGTGAAAGATTCGAACCTACAACGATGGGTTGAGGTCTGGCTAATCCTAACCACTCTGCCACTAAGAGAGACTGAAGCCAATTCCCGCTTATAGATACATATATCTATCGAATTCAGATACATTTTTCTAGAGTTTAAATCGGGCCAGCCTCACCATCGTAGCCAAGAGTTGGAGTATGTATTGCCTTTCAAGTATGTATGTATGTATGTATGTGAGTATGTGTGTGTATGTATATGTATATATATATATATATATATATATATATATATACACATGTATAAATATATGTATAAATATATGTATATATATGTGTGTCTGTGTATGTTAAATAGCCTCATAAAACGCTATTTACAGGACCAAACCTTATATTTCAATTATCAAACTTTTGTACTCCTGATCACTGGTAAATGTGGATAACTGAAGTGACAAGTGTAAATTATTTATACGGCATATACAGTGGTGGTGCGTGGACGTTGGTGCTATGTAGAAGACAGTGCTTATTCTTTGATAGAAAGGGTCAGTCCGCTGTTGTGTGTTGGTCCCTTCGTTAGCTCCCACCCGTGTTGAGTGTGGTGGGCATATTGGCTGGAACACTACTAGATGGAGTTATTCTTAAGTCCCATTCTCAAGCAAGTGATCAAGTGTTTTCTAGTGGATACACAAGTGGGAACTAACGAGGAACAATACACAACAATAAACCGTTCCTTTTCTATCAAAGGAACAGCACCCCGTCTACATAGCACCAACTTCTCCTTGTCACAGTAGTGTATGCTGTATAAATACACCTGCCACTTACTAACTGTCCAAATTTACCAGTAATCAGGCCCACATAAGTTTGTTAACCGAAATATATGGATTTGTCGTGTAAATAGTGTTTACGGGCCTTTTTAATTTCAAAGAACACTGCTAGATTATATGTATACACACTATATATTATTATATATATATATATATATATATATATATATATATATATATATATATGTTATAAATTTATATACTTTTATATATATATATATATATATACATAATATATGTATTATAAATTTATGTGTGTGTTTTGTGTGATATATATATGTGTATATATATATACAATATATATATAAATATATATATATATATATATATATATATATATATATATATATATGTGTGTGTGTGTGTGTGTGTATTTATTCGTAATTTCTACAGTGACCTCGTAGGTTGATATCCTCACGCTTTTTTAGTGTGCTCGCCATCCTGCGTTGAGTGATACAGCATTGCTACTTCTGGCAAAGTTTGCTAGTTCCATTGGTACCAAAGTCTGCTGGAATATTTGTTAATTGAGTGAGATATAACTATACGGACACTATATACCAGAGGATGGGTATGGTGGTTTAGCGGAAAGGTGGGTGGAGGAAAAGGTGGAGAGGATGGAGGATAGTGTGTTAGATAAGAGGATGTAGAATTCTTGTCATGGCATTATGGATACAAGAGTAAGAAAATGCTGCCGAGCGGTAGTAAAAATGTACTGAAGTAAATGACCTTCAATATCGAGTAGGAAACGGCGTTTTTCTGGAAGTTTCTACATAGCGGGTTCATCCTTGATGCAGCAGTAGGAGGGTGAATATTAGTGACTGTTGTTTAGTTGTTTAGATGTGCTGATGATAGGCCTTTTGTTACGAGGTTCCTCTTTGATTCGGTAACTGAAGGTAAACATGGCAGTGAATTGTCTTATTCTCCTCAGATAGTAATTCCTATTGGACGTGTAATATATATATAAATATATATGTATATATACATATATAAATACATATATATACATATAAAAATACATATATATTTATATATTATATATATACATATACATATATGTATAAAAGCGAATACCACAGGAAAATGACAGGTTTACTCTATATACTGAAGTCATCTACCGTGATTTTTGCATATATCTAGTATGTGATTTTTTAGGCATATATATATATATATATATATATATATATATATATATATATATATATATTTGTGTGTGTGTGTGTGTGTGTGTATGTGTGTGTATGCTAAAAGAACCAAAAAAATGTAAATGATAAATGAATATCTTCCCCAACAAAACATCTTGGCAAGCACCAAAATTATAAATGGGACCTTTCCCATTTCACTCCCTAACCCAGATAAAGTCTCCATTGTAATTATGTCCTTAGTCATAGTTCCTTTTAAGTGACCACTCCCCATAATGGCCATGTTACATGCATGTCTGTGCATTATGCATAACTATTCCAGCCCAACCAAAGCTCCATTGAAACATTTGTCAAGGAAGAAATACCCCTCATTAACAACAAAATCAGAAAGGTCTGTGGTACTATCACAACACCACGAAGACATGTCAAAACACTGATAATAAAAATGACATAAAAGATAAATCACTTAAAAGATAATCATGTCCGTGTTAATGCTTATAAAGGTTAGTAATTTCAAAGTTCTGTATTCACTCTTTCAGCAAAAAGGGAATCCCGATTCCCGGGCGTTCAAATACGTCTAGCTGCCCTGACTTTTCACAAAGGAATGAATAAAACTTCACAAGAGTCTTTTGCTATTAGCGATTTCCACAACGCATATAGTACACACTTCAGTTTAACACACCCTGGAATCCGATTGTTGGTGTATGAACAGTGCTGAATTATCAGAGATCGTGTGTCGCGAGCATGTACACAGATTCCTACTTACTCAAGTGCACATATATACCTATACATATATATGTGTATATATATATATATATATATATATATATATATATATATATATATATATATATATTTATATATATACTGTATATGTGTGTTTGTATCGCTTTATAACAGTTAATTTTTCATTCAGCGGAAGAAGTATTTTATCTCTTGAGATGAAAGCCGGGAAAATAATGCCGGTATCCAAAAACAAGAGGGTGGAATTTATGTACAAAAAATACATAATTTACGTTTGCCGTATCCAATTGAGATTCCACCCGGTTTGCTTATTAAAGTATCGTGAAGTCCACTATTAGTTGTGTAAAGCTTTAAAGGGCAAAGTTGTTGTTTTAAGTCCGGGTAACTTAATTTTTGAAGATACGATTAGGAACTGATAAAGTAAAATTAATGTTCAGTGTATATTTCTCTTGCGTCCTCTGATAATAGTTTGAAGATCATAGAAACTTTCTTTCTCGCTCAGTGAGGATTTCTTGAGATTGATGACATAGATTTTCTCTGTCTCTGAGCTCAGTTGTAAAGTTTTTTTTTCTGCCAAGCGGCGTTACTGTAGGTCGTTGGTCTAGTAAAAGAGAGAAAGAGAGAGAGAGAGAGAGAGAGAGAAAGAGAGAGAGAGAGAGAGGAGGGAATGTGTGTGTGTGTGCTAAGCCTAATAGTCGTTTTGATGTCTTTGTCATTCACTGAATTGACGGAACTTTCTATTATGTGAGTGTAGCCTTTGTTAAGGCAGTACCACCATTGTGATATATATATATATATATATATATATATATATATATATATATATATATATATATATATATATATATATATATATATATATATATATATATATTATGAAGCTACAAATGTCGCTTAATAACCAATTCTCGCTACTTCGGGAATATCCACGATGGGGAATTATCATCGAAGGGGAATTTTTAAGTGATAAATAGATCGGTACCGCCGGGTCTCGATCCCTCCACATGGTACCTTCCAGCGATCGAGATCCGGCGGTACCGAGCACTTACAAAAATTCCCCTTCGGTGATAATTCCCCGTCGGGGATTTTCCGAAGTGACGAGAATTGGATCTTAAGCGACATTTGTAGCTTCATGAATGTATATAAATCACTGTGATAAATATTTCATATATATATATATATATATATATATATATATATATATATATATATATATATATATATATATATATATATGCGAAGGTGCTCAGATTTATCGGGATCTTTGATATAATTTCTTATAAAAAATACAGAACTTAAATGGTATTTTTCACGCTAGTCCCTTTCCTTTATGATCAACTTGGTCTATCGTTCCATGAGTTTAGATGTATCCTCAGGGGGAAAAAATGATGATGTCGAATGGCCCCTCGGCTACGGATGTACCTTGTCTTTCACATCTTGGTCCGGTGCAAAACGATGACCTCGTAAAGTGTCTTTGAAAGTATGAAACGGATTGTAATCCGAGGGAGCGAGGTCAGGACTACAACGAGGAGGCTTGAAAACCTCGAATTAAAGTTCCTTGAAGCGTGTGAAAAGTGTCCCCAAGACGATGTGGGCGTGCATGTACGTGGAAAATCTTAACACCTTTTGACAACTGATGTCGGAGACTTGCAGGGTTAAGCTCGCCCTGTAAGGTCTCAAAGATGTGCACAGCTTAATGTTGAGTCTTGACCGGATAATGTTCCCGAACGGGGCGTTGTGGGTCCCCAAAAATTACGGAAGGTTGAATTCTGAATTTTGATTACTTCGGTTGATATACCTGAATTCTTTTAGTCCTTAACGATACGGATCCTTGTCCGTTATTCTCCCCCGTACAAACTGAGCATGGAAAAGCAATGTTTCGTCTGTGTCAGCAATGACCAAAGATGATACGGCTGATTACTGACTCACGCTCTTATATATATATATATATATATATATATATATATATATATATATATATATATATATATATATATATATATATATATATATATATATACATATATATATGTATATATATATATATGTGTGTGTGTGTGTGTATATATATATACATATACTATATGCAACGAAGCCTTTCGCGAAAAATTTCATATTTACAAATTCACTGCGTTGATGTATTGTTTGATTTTCGGATCAAGCCTTTCATTATAGTTTAATTTGTTGTGGTCATCATTGAATGCCATTTGAAAGACTCAGTATTTTTGTACAAATAACTTTTTCCAGGATTTGTAACTGGGATTTTCCTCTTTATCCTGTCGTACAATTTACCTGGCAGAGGTTAGCGAAGCAAACCATTTCGTGTTTCGTTTTATTTGATATGGCTGAGAAATTTACACTTTCTCCACAAAGTGAATAGTGAAATCCAGATAAGTGACATATCATGTGACTTGATTTATATAAAAGGAAAATTGAAAGCGTATTTGTACGAATAACAAAGAGAAAGAGAATATCTTACCAGGTAATGCCCTTCGTATGGTACTCACTGATAACCACAAAAAGTTAGCTAGACCATGATAAAGGCGTTTCAAAAATCAGATAAAATATTCAAGTAGCTATTTTCTTAGGCTATGTCTGCACATTTAGTTATGTTTGTGTGTGTGTGTATGTATGTATATATATATATATATATATATATATATATATATATATATATATATATATATATATATATATATTTATTTATTTTATTTATTCAAGTATGTATGTATGTATAGCTGTCTATCTGTCATTTTTCTCTGTATAATGTATTTTCCAGAATTATGTGCAGGACATAAACTGTACTTTTCCTGTGATGTTTTAAGGACGTTGGTGCTCTTTTTTTTTATTTTGATAGGTCGCAAATCACTCAGATTTTATGTGTGTAACACTGTAATCTTATTCTGAGAACAGAGAGAACGAGAGAGATTTTCGCATGTATAGGAACTTCAGTTTTTTGTTCGTCACCTGACTTTTTCTTTTTACAAATTTTTTTTTCATCTCGGCACAAATGGTTAAACGAAATCATAGTTTTATTTAAAAGCTGTCAGAAACATTGATGAATGCACTCCTCGTGTTGTTGATGATATGCATATAAATAGTACCCAAGTTATGTAGAAAGATGAGTGGTCATTTTTGAGTAATATTAGCTTTATTAATATCAAGTATGAAGGTGCCTCAAAATTAACATTTGCAAAGAATGTTCAGAGGCAGTTTCAGTGTATTGCTCTACACATCACTTGCTCATTGTTAATTATCGTAAAAACCGCAAAATTTTTCTTGCGAATCTGAATTACGAGTTTTCACTGGTGTTAACATTTCGAATTTCTTCTTTTTTTCTGAGGGAGGACTTCTAATAAATAATTTTATTGATCTGATTCTTAATGGAATAGTGATTTTATCCTCTTATGTTACTGAAAGTTTAAAGCTAAGGCTTGTCAAATGCTGTAGAGAAGAAACATATTTTAGTTTTCTTATTTAGAGCAAACTTCTTTCAGACAAAAGCCGCTTTGATGTTAATCTTTTCCAATATTAGGCGAACCGTCAGCCAGAATGTTTTGTTGTTGGTTGCATGGGCAGTTCAGAAATTATATTATTAGGTCAAAAGGATAACAGTTATGCATAAAAATACTTTAAGAAATGATATTTCGTTGTGAAAACTGTTGCATTCTGACCTCTTTGACAGAATTGTTAAAAAGTTTTTAAACAGTATTTATCAACCTGGTTTACTGTGTCCTCAAGTTCCAAAGAAATTAATGTATTTTTCATTGCCATATGTAAAAAATGCAGCCCTTAGACGTGAACTGACTATAGTCCTAAGCACCTTGTACCCATATGTTAAGTTCAAGTTTGTGTTCAATAACCCGTTAACAATAGGCATTTTAAATTCAAAGACACCCTCCGGAGTTGATGCGTTCTTTCGTTGTTTATCAGTATACTTGTCCAAAGTTTAATTTTGGAAATTACGTCGGATCTACTGGACGCTTACTTAGTGGGCATTGATTACCATAGAGGTGTCAGTTGTCGCACTGGCTGCATTTTAAAATCAAAATAATTTTCGGCCATAAGGAACCATTCGAACTCATGTAAAACTGACAGTATGAACAATAATTTCAAAATACTTTGTCAAACTACTGATTGCCTTTCGCTCCTTCTTTTAGAACCTCTTTACATCAAGAAACTGTCGCCTTCCTTAAACAACCAAACTGCTTCCACACCATTGCATATTGCCTAACTGCCTATTACTCACTCTCTCTCTCTCTCTCTCTCTCTCTCTCTCTCTCTCTCTCTCTCTCTCTCTCTCTCTCCTTTTTTCTTTTTTTCTCTCACTGACATCGTCTTTGACCATTTTGTTCTGTATCAGTTAACAGGCAAACCTCTTAACAGTAAAGTCCGACAAAACCCTTTCCTTTTTTATTTATTTATTTTTTTTTGGGGGGGCCCATTTTTTTCTGTTATTTCACTGAACTGAGTATAGTTTTAATTTACTTTTAGCTTAAAGTCGCTTTGTAGTCTTTATTTTACTTTTAGCTAAACGACTGTTGTATTACGAAACTAGATTTCTTATAGTTATTAGCTTATTTTAACATACTTTTTAATATTGTAAAACTAATTCTATTTATAGCTCTGAAGGTGGGAAAGGAAAGGATTCCCGAAACGGTGGCGTACGTAAAAAGAAGAAAATGATTTCCGGTCTTTTCGGTGTCCTGTTCATTATTATATATATATGTACAGTACATACTGATATAGACATGTGCACAATAATGTATGTACAGGATGTACATTACTGAGTACTGGAATTTGATCGTTTATTTCTCTTTAACAAGTACATTTAATAAAAAGAAATGTATGATTCATTAGGTTAGAATTTTTGTGTGAAGCTGTAGATGCCACTGAAATTAAAAGGAACTTAGAGTTTTTTCAGGACTTGTCTTGTTTTTACGCATATTAGAAAGACAAATAGAATATGAAGACGAAAAGAACTTTTTTTTTATTCTTCAAATTGATGACTATACGCTGTTATTTTTGTCGTCCAATCTCTTTCTACCCATTTTGTTACAAGGTACGTGTGTGAATTTCGTAGTAAACTCTTAACAGT
This sequence comes from Macrobrachium rosenbergii, assembly GCF_040412425.1. Lineage (NCBI taxonomy): Eukaryota > Metazoa > Arthropoda > Malacostraca > Decapoda > Palaemonidae > Macrobrachium > Macrobrachium rosenbergii. The sequence goes on along the minus strand of NC_089743.1, from coordinate 28,890,324 downwards.
TTATTCCGGAGGTCAAATCTTTCGATATGGATGATGATTAATTAATGTTGAAAATCCGTTCCTGGAAACCACTGGACCAAATTATAATCTCCCACTCGTGTAGATTTACATAACATGAAAGTTCATTGGTTAAACGAACTGTTATGTATTTCACGAAGTTTGAGTCATCGTTTTTTGCCCATATCTTTCAAATTAATTGATGGATCGGTGTGTCACTTTGCAGCCGTGTGGTTCATAGCCTCCCCTAATTTTTGGTAATAAATTCAGTTTCCAAATTCAGCTTTTTCAGGCACTTTACCCTTGAATTTGATGGGGTAGCCAGCAAACTGATTAAAGCTTTCGGACATACGAGCTGGGGTACTACTGAACTTGTCGTGAGTATCTACTTATAGTAAATTCTTCACCACCCCCAACTTTCCTCTTCAACTCCACCGTTCTTCTTCCTACTCTTCCTGGGCGACATTACACCCCGTAGCATAAGTTACTTTCTTCATGAAAATATTGTTTGTATTTTGTTTGCATAATTTTGTGATGAAAAGTTATTTCATGTTTATTCTAAATTCACTGTTCTACATATATATAATTAAAAAAATATTGGTTTAAAATCCCAGGACAGTTTATAACCATTTGAGACAATGTTCACGATATCATAGATGTATGTCAATAAATCAGTTTATCTTCCCCTTATTCCCTTATATATATAGGCTATATATGACCGTTAAATATAACCATAAGCAATATCTTACCTATTCAGATTTATTCTTAATTTTTGGGAGCTTTTCCCGTCTGTAAACGTCAAGAAAGACGTCTAGTAAATGTATTTCTGCATCCACGGGGACATTTCAACATGTAAACCATAACTCTGAACAGCGACGAGACAACCTTCTCTGTAGCTACTGGATACACAAGTAATAAACCCGTCGTTTAACCCGATATTTCATTCATCAACTACAAAGATTTCGGAAACCCCTCAATTCTGTATAACCATGTAGGTCGTTAGCTCATTTCGTTCTATGTTCCTCAGTTGGAAAATTGCAGTGCTAATATGTGCCTGAAAACATTCCATTACATAACTAATATTGCGAAGACAGAGAGAGAGAGAGAGAGAGAGAGAGAGAGAGAGAGAGAGAGAGAGAGAGAGAGAGAGAGAGAGAAAGTGGGGAATGAATGAAAAGACAGACGGGGAAGTGAGGTTTAAAGAATGAGGAAGGGTTGGTGATGGGAGTGCCTATCCGAATGAATTCGTAAATCTTGACTGGCTAGGTTTAGCTATATCCTAAAATTCAAGAGTAAAGTGCCTTTAAAATCTGTGTTTGGACATGTAATTTATTATCAAAAATTAGGGAAGGGTGTGAGAAACTCTGTTGCAAAGTACCATACCAATCAATCGCTTGGTTTGAAAGATATTGGCAAAAAACGAAGACTCAAACTTCCTGAAATACATAGTAGTATTTGTGTCTCCAGTGCTTTAAGGACTAAATTGCCAGATATTGTAATTATTTAACCGTGGATGGTTAAGCCTTTGAACGTAATTTATGTTAAGTAGGAGGTTCAGTTATGCATGTAATGTGTTAATTGAAATATTTTATGCGCTTTACATTTGGTGATTTCTATTAACAGTCTCAAAGTGAGGAGTTTAGGGGTTATGAAGCCATGAACGTGGTTTGTGGTGCTTTATATATAACTAGAAACTGGTTATTTCGTGTAATGTCATGGATTCCCAGAAATTTGAAATTCGAGGTATTTTTTATGCAAAACCAAAAACCTGTATTTAGATTCTTTTCAGTCAAAAAACGATAACCTATGCGATTCGAATTACGTAATGGCTGTTGAATTATTGCATGCGTACTTATGCTCTTAAATAAAAAGTGGGTTACTCCTTGGTCTTTTTTTTCTAGTGATTCACGTTTGTTTTAAAAGACTGCTATTTGAACAGGCAAACTTATCATATTTTCGAGATACAGCTCACAGTTGCCCTTAGAACATTTTTTCCTTTAAACGGCCTTTCTTATCTTAATATGTTTTTGGGATGTTCTCAATATTTCGGTCATAAGAATAAAGAGCTAATTTTAGAGATAAAGAGTAACGTTTCGAATAGTATTAGTCAAGTAAAGAATAGTCAAGTAAGAATCAAGTAAGAATAAAGTTAACGATCGTTCCCGGAAGGGCACTGACCTTTCAGTTTCATGACCTCGGCCCTTTAGTTCATGAAGGTACATAAAGCTTCCAAGTTCTTACTTGATTTCTACGCCTCTTATAAAAAAAGAGCAGCCATCGTCATATTGGTTCTTTAACTACTAAACAAAGGATGAACCTCACTTTAAACACTGAGCGACTTAGCACCCCACCATAACCTTGTCTCACTGAGTTCTCATCCGTATTTTTTCAACCCCACTACATTAACTGTGCATTTTACCTTTATGTTTCTGGCACTCTGATTGTTAATAGCCTCCCAAAAAATTTTACGTCCTCTCTCCCTCACCCCTTGTTTATGAGGTTCACTTTTTGTAGTAGCAATCCCCTGAATTCCCTGCACTGAGTTGTCATTTACGTAATTACTAATAACCAGAAATGCTGGTTTATTTAGTTTTGGGGACAAATATTACTGAATTACTGTCTGCTACCTTCACTTACCTTTTCTACGTTGTTCCTACTTCTAACATCAGTCCCTCAGCTTCTATTAGGTATGGGGCATGTAAATGTAGATAATTTCCTCTTAATGATTTCTCTGAATGTTTTTCTGGACACGAGGTTCTTTATGTACTGTCCTTCACAAAATTTTTGTTTGCTAGAAAATTTTTCTATCTCTTCTTGAAAGAATCCCTTACAAAAATCATCATTGTTTACTTTTATCATTAATTTTCAAACTGAAATTCAATCCGAAAGAACTTGTCAGTTTTTCTGTTGCGTACACAGCTTAGAACCTCATTGGTTGCAATGTCTGGCGCTACGCTTTGAAACATGTTAGTTTTTAACAGGTTCAAGTGATGCTTGAACAAGATGACTCCATTTGAAAGATAATAGCGTTTGTTTGGTGACAGTTATTGATTTGGAAAAATTAGCTCTCTAGGAGCACCTGTTTTGAAGATAATACCTTGCATTTTAGAGGAAATAGTTGTTGGGTTGAACATGATGAATGCTCTTTGGAAGTGTGTTTTTAGAACGGCATCAAAGCTTATGTATCGACAAGAAGCCGATGAGATGTTACTCAAAAGGCGATTCATGTGGTCGTTTGAGCAACTTTCACTGCATATAAAATACGAGTACGTTTTGTTTTTATTGAGATGGTAATTAACGGTACATTGATGATAGCTTACTTGAATTGTGATGGTTGGAATAAAACACTTTTTTTTATTGAAACCCCATCAACAAAGTCATTCGGGCGTATTGTTCATGATTCTGTCCAGGTCAAAAAAATCTGCACGGATTAGGCTCTGTTGCACTGCTAAGTTACTGCAGCTGTTATTTTGGCTTGCTACTTGTAAATTTTCGTTCTGTCGTTAGATTTGCCATTACTTTGATAAATCTCTCTCTCTCTCTCTCTCTCTCTCTCTCTCTCTCTCTCTCTCTCTCTCTCTCTCTCTCTCTCTCTCTCTCTCTCGTCGTCCACTAGATTTACTGTATTTATTCATCAAATATATTGATACCAGGTGTTACTAAGAGTCTTGGCATAAGGTACAGTACATTGTCCCATTTTCCTCATTTTGCCTTTCTCATTCTGCTAAGAATAGGGAAAAGCGAGTTACTTGTGTTACTTTTACATCGCAAGTCTTCAAAAGAATGTGTATGAAGTAGGAAACCTTAGTCACACGACTTAATTGAGAGTCTAAAGGTTGTCACAGTGCATACAACTGTGAATCCCTGAGAGTTGAGGAATTGGATATTAGTGCTCCATTTATTCCGCCTGACTTCCCGCCAGACACTCCCACGCGGCGGAGCATCTAATTGCACCTTTGGATTTGATTATACCGGTGTAACCAGGCGACACGTCATTGGTGCAAGCCGTTTATCTGCTCTGGCTGTTTGGGGCCAAATGAATGGCTAATTATAGGATCCTCCAGCTTCTTCACACACTGTGTGCTCTTGTGAGGGGAGGTGCGAGGATCCATCTCTCTCTCTCTCTCTCTCTCTCTCTCTCTCTCTCTCTCTCTCTCTCTCTCTCGTTTGCCTGATAAACGGTACGGCAGTTTTTCATGAAGTGAAGCAAATGGATACTGCATATTGCCAATAGTTTTGGTTTATATATGATGAAACTCTCTCTCTCTCTCTCTCTCTCTCTCTCTCTCTCTCTCTCTCTCTCTCTCTCTCTCTCTCTCTCTCAGCATATCATATGATCCAATGTTTGTTGAATTTTGTCTTCGATTGTAATTGTCGTTTGTGTAATTTTAATTTATATTGAAGTAAAAGAATCATTTGAATTGCGTATTGGTACCGTATTTGTTAAAAGACAAATGTGTACTGCTTCTGTTTTAGTCTGTCTCCCTTTATGGAAACCACACTTGTTACCAAAAAAAAAGTCAGGAGTCTGAGAATGGCAGTTTGTAGATTACAGAAGCATATTATTTTTACCCTTCTCACTTTCTTGCCGGTTCCGAATTCTTGGAAAAGAAAATATTTATGTGGTTAAAACTCGTGAAAAGCATCATGAGGCTGACGTCCGAGAGTGTTTACAAAGCTCTGCTTGAGAAACCACAGCTAGTTAAAAGTGAAACACCTGGGATCCAAGCTTTTCGAAATCATCGTATCCTGAAAGTTTTGCACCAGAACTGTGAAATCCCCAAAAGTGAATAGGCAATTAGAACCGAATGACATTCTTCGTTGGTTTTAGAAATAATTCCTAAGAATTTAAACTCTATGCTCTGCTATTTTATACCTTGATGTTGTTGATCTCTTGCTTCCCTGTTTATATTACTCTCGTATATTGTTCGTATTTTGTTAGATGTGAACCTCTCAAACATTGGTAAACTGTCAGTCGGGAATTTTTGGTCATCAGCAAGGATAGAGATACGCAAGATTTCTTGGAACTCCTTAGCTATTATATGTTACATCATCTCTAGAACTCTCAATCTCTTTTTTTTCATAGCCCTTGAATCTTTTTGATGTTGTAACAGGTGTGCTATGTATCCATGCACCAAGATAAGCCGTCTACTAAGATATATTTTTTCATTTGGTATGGAGATGAGTTTTCTCAATTTTCATTGCTCTTTCTGTAGCCGTTAGCGCTGTATGTGTCCTCCGGGAGATTTAAAAGGTTATCACAATGTACCTAGGGTAGGTACATTGCAATTTTGGAGCCGTTGTACCTTCACATATAATATACCCGTCTTTTAAACACATTACCTTGAATTAGGTGTTATTTTATTGGTATTTTTGCGTGGAGTGAGAACTTGAATGGTTAAAAAAAATGATGAGCAAGTAATACGTTTATTACAAACAAGATGGGAGTTCATCTGGTATGTCGAAAAATGAGTGTGAATCCACTCCTCACTAATCGACATGATTAGGCTCCAAAGACTAGGTTATAATTAGAGTAGAAATCAGCATTATTCAAAAGATTTAGCAGAGTCCAAGACTGCTCGAGAGTTTACTTTAGATTATCATAGATTATCTACAATGTGGCTAAGGTCTTTTTAACTACCATTCAAGCTAGGCAGCGTAGTATGGTTCTGTTGAGCAATTAGAAATGTTTTCACATATAGCTACAGGGATTCAATTCACAGATCTTTTCCTTTAAAGAATCTGTATAGGACGTTTTTAACATTTTATGCACACACACACACTCTGTCAATGGTACATATACATAGAAATAATGTCAAAAATATAGATTTCATTTTCTTGTTTTTTTTTATAATGTGGTTTGCGTTTTTCCGTCATTGTTGTAAAAAAAATGACTGAGGGACCTGCCGCTTTTGAATATTATACATTCATGTTGAGGTAAAGCGTAATCAATGCAGTGAAAAGAGAGAGAGAGTTGCCATTCGTTGAGTTAATTTACATGGGAAAAGATCACTATGAAAAGCTCCCCTATTAATCAAGCAGCATTATTTTTTGTACAGTTAATGAAGATACCCGAAAAATATCTATATTTGCGGCAGGAGATGGAAACAGCAGTATCTACTAGTATTTATATTATGTAAAGTTTCTGAGAGAGAGAGAGAGAGAGAGAGAGAGAGAGAGAGAGAGAGAGAGAGAGAGAGAGAGAGAGAGAGAGAGAGAGATTGTAATCACCAACGAAGAAAGACTTCTTGAGATCCCTTTTCATGGACATTATTTTTGCAGATAATGACATTTTTTATGGTCGTTTTTTTAAGACCTTTTGATACTTTTCGTCGTTTATTTTTTGCTACAATCAACTGAGGTTGTCGCTAAAATAGGAAAGGAAATTGTTCACAGCATTTACATCGACTTACTTTTAGGATATGTCGACTCGAAAATGGCAGTGGGTCGTAAGAGTCTCAATTCGACAACGGGAACATGATTTGCGTAATAACTGTGTATATGTGTACCTGTATATATGCATATTTAAAACTGAAGGGTATGCAGACGTGTATGTATGCACATACAGTAGTTTACTTTGATGTATATAATTTTGTTTCCTCTTACAGAAACTGAATATAATGGGCATGGAAGTGATAAAGAGAATGTTGTGCATTTTTGTATGTTAATTGTGATCACAAAATATCACAACTAAACGATAGAGAATTAGAAGTAGTCACGTGGAAGTATCTTTGTGATGAATTTCATATAGAATCATAGAATGAAAGATATGTTCACTTATATAACCGGGTGAATCAACTAAATTTCTCCTCTTTTGGGTTAATTGCAACGCGTCTCTGTAGACTGTTAGGAAGCCAATGAAAGTTATAGTCGGTGCTTGGCCCAGTGCCGTTTGTTTGAGCTTCATTTGGGATCTCCGTGTGAATAGGGATGATGACTTTGTGTTCTACGCCCTTTCGCATGTTAGATTAAACCAATTCGTTCTCCATTACGCCTCCTTTGTTACCCGAGTGCATTGGAGGAAGTACTAGGACTGTTATTAATATTATATTCCTACGTCGTCCAAGCTGGTTATGTTTTTTATTCAGTTTGTCGGTTTTTTAATCTGTGTGTATGTCTGTCTGTCTGTTAACTATTCGAAGGTTGCCTTCTGATTAACTTTTTAAGGAATCGGTTGAAGGCCGAAGTCTATCTGTTAGTTTGGCTGTGTGGAAACAGATCATGCTGAAACTTGATGAAATCTTCTTTTAGGTAACCTTTGCAAAACGTTCAACTTCAGGGAGAAGTTGCTAGAAGGTCAAAGGTCAAGTTCACGGGTTTTAAGAGGTTTTATTGCTTCGTAGGATGCTACGTATCCGTTTGTACATATATAGGATCAAATCTATGGTAAATAAGTTCACCCAATTTAACTTTAAAGGTCATAGATCAAGGACATAGACTTTTGCGGTTAATAGCCAATTATAAATTTTTATATCCTTTTGATAATGACCTTTAAATGGTATTATTATAATAACCAAGTTCTCACAAACTTTGGGGTTCATTGCTTGATAGTTGAAGATCAAGGTCATTGATTATCATTGGTTTAAATGTCTCATAGCCAGCTAAACCTTCGTAGTATTTTTTCATATTGGTAAATTATAATGGTAATTCATTCATTGTTGAAAGATCAATGTAACTTATTTTTGGTAGTTTTAAGTATTTTATTGTTAATCACGTATTTGTGGTAGCCATGTCATATAGAAAAATAATAACAGTAACTCCAGTAATTATGTTTATCAAATTTGACCTTCGATTTTTAGGGTCATTGAAAAAGTTAATCTTTATATAATATTCTGCATTCATTTCAGGTGAAAAATAGTTTTGAGTCGGTGCATTCTCAGAGTGCTTGTGCTGTTATTGTTTTTTTCAAGGTGTTTTTCTTGCCGTAATATTAGAATGGTGTCTGTTTACCAGGCAATCCAGATTGTAAGTGCACTTTGCAAGAATAGCTAGACAATCCATTGTCTTCCGTTAACAAATGAAGGGACTGCTTGTAATCTGGGTCACTTGTGACCCATTACCAGTTGGTGGCATGGCGCCAAAAGATACGGCCCGAGATTCGGGACTTGATAGGTCAGAGGTCTTGCCTCCAGTGAGACTGAGCGCAAACCGCTTCTCTCGGCCAATTTTTGGATGTTGTTCATCCTAATAGCTCTCAGACTACGGAAATGGACATAGGTCATGCAACAAGCATATAGAGCAACTACTAGTATGCCTATTCCCCCAATGAATCACTTAATCCTACTACCTGGCTTGACCCTTTTCGAAACTGCACCCAAAAAACCCTACTTCGCTTCCAATACCAACGGCTTGGGGTACTTCCCCCCATAATGGATAGGAATTTAGGTCTTACTGTAAGAGAGCAGAGAGACGATAGCAGCATACATCTGTGACAGCTTCCCCTTTAAGCAGGCAGTCCACTCCCTTTCAGGCATGAAGGCTTCTACTAAAATAAGCTGCTTGTCTCGTTTTTGTTGCTTCCCTAACCTAAATGGTCTTGCCTATGCAGTGAAGATAAGTAAGGTAATCTACCTAACTTCTAGGATGGGAATCTGAACTCATTAGCTGACTTAATTTAAGGTCCCTAACATTAACATCAAGGTGTCTGTGGTATTTAACTATCTGTCTCTGACAACAGTGAGAATGCATCCCTAGGCAAGTTTTAAATTTACAATTGCACAGTGTCATTAACATGACATATCATCAGGCTGCTGCAGCACCACTCTAAGTGACAATGATCCAACTAAAATGCAGTATTATTACAAATCACAAAAGTTTTTATGCTAGGATATACCCAACATGTTAAAGAATATGCAACCTGAATGGTTGATGAATGCAGCACAATATATGAGTGGCTAGGGCATGTCCCTCAGCTTGCGAGGCTAGAGGGCACTTCTAACTCATTACATCTTACTTGACTTAGTAGTAATCCATGAAAGAGGTACCCAAGCAACCTCCTCTGGATTTTGGGATGCCTGGTACACTCTACTAAATGAGGCACTGTGCCAAGAGTGCCAGGAGCTTACTAGCTCAAATATATGGATAATACTTTGGATGGATGTAGTTAGAGAAGATCTTAGAGGTAAACAATTGTCAGAGGACAATGTGTTTGACCGAGCCAGGTGGAAGAAAGCTGTCAGAAACATTGATCCCACATAGAAGTAGGAAAAGATGTGGAGAAAGAAGAAGACTTTATCATTACTTAATTAACAAAATTCTTTCTATTACAATTACAAGGTTGCTACTACTAGATTACACAATCTTGTCTAGGATGTTATGTATTGGTTTACATAATCAGAGATCACTTGGGCTACCTTTTCTGGGTAGGTGCCAGGATCACTCTGTGACGGAAATGCACTGTGACCCAATGGACAACGAGTGCCAAGGAGAGCTCGTGGCTCTAGTAGGCTAATTGGATCTCTCCCGCCCCTTCTTCTTCTTCTTTGGGTTCCTCCAAGGTCTATCTACGACATTCCTAGGAGGTGATGAGGGCACCAACTCTGGGGAAAGGCCAGGAGTGCCGTCGGGAGCAAAGTCAGGGGTAACCCTGGTGGCTACAGAAAAGCTCTCCACTCAGGCTGCTGTAGCAGTAGCGTCCACCAGAGGTTCATCCTCTGAGGATGGAGGTGATGAGGAAGAAGGATTATTGGGTGCTGGAGGCTCACAATTAGCAGTGACCAACTCAGTTAAATTGGATGTATCTCCCAAAAGAGGATCAGTGACATGATGTGGCACTGGCACTGACACCAAGTCAGGGCACTGCTCTGGGCACTCAAGTGGCACAGGCAGAGGTGTTTGGTCAGGTGTTCCTGACAGGGAACCTGTAGGTGCAAAACCCCTAGGTGTGCCCGAGTGAGGCTGAGACAGAGATTCCCATCCTAGGGGGAGGTCAGAGCCTCCAGGAATGTTTCAGGTTTTGCTGACAGCTGTCCGTTGCTTGTTGGGGCATCCCGACCAATTCATGGAGTGCCCTTTCCTTTTGCACATCTTACAGTGATACTGTGCCTTGCTAGCTTCCTTTCACTGTGGAGGAGGAAATTTCAGTGGGTGTCCTTTCTTGAGGAGGGAGGAATTGGCTTTGATTTGCACTGGGAGTGCCCCTTCCGTCAACCAATTCAGGAGGCAGAAGGTGATTCTGTTGATGGTGGCATGCCCTTCAATGTCAGGTGATGCTACAGTCAATGTCTCCATTGCGGAGGTAGCCAGTCAATGGAAGGGTGTTGGGAGAGGACATCCCCGGAGAAGGTCTCGTCCCAACAGAAACGCAATTCTGTGCCTAATGTTGCTCACCACACCAATGCAGTGAGGTTGAATACCCCTAGGTGTCATGACCTGGAGCTCGACTGTGGGAATGGACTTAGTAAAACCCTCTACCCAAGTCATCGTCCAACAAGTCTTTTCGTCTACAATGGCACTGGTTGGCACTCAGGACTAGTCAGTCAGACAGAAGTCTGATGCGGTGTCCACTGTTGCTGGCAGATCAACTGGTGAGCTAGAGCCATCAAGGGGTGCCACTGAGATGGTCTAAGTCTCCACCCTCTCAGGGTGAGGAATGTCAGATGGCCATGCCGCAGCGGACGTGGCACTGATCAAGTTGACATGCTTGGCAGTGGTACCATGCTTTGGGCAGGCAGCATTTCTGGCACTATACTGTCCAGGATCACCACAGTCTCTGCAGGGGCCTCTTGGCTGGCCTTGCTTGCCTAAGGTGACTGTGGATGGAGAGGATTGCTTATCAGTGGAGGGAGAGGTGTCATTTGGGGTCTTGAACTACTTGGATAGCTTCCCGTTTGAAGTAGCACTCAGATTCTGAATGTCCCTCTGTATGGCAGTGGTTACATATTGGAGGCTTGAAAGGTAGTCTGTTCTTTAGGCAAGCTGACCCTGAGGGATGTCCAGGTGGCACTGTGCGCTGGTGAGACACGCTGGAAGGAAGGTTATAGGTTTCCCAATCATCACCCATACGACAGCCTTCCATGAGTGTTTTTGGTTGCTTGTCATTGAAGTATACAGTGAGAGACCCATGAGCACTCTAGAAGAAATCTTCCAGCATCATCCGGTTAAACAGGTCCTCAAACTCAGTGTACGTCATGGAATTGAGCCAGCACTGACCAGCTCGGGTCTTGTGATAGCCCCATTCAGCCCAGGTCTGACCGATGTCTTTTGGGAGGCTCCTAAACTGCTGTTTCCATTTCTCCAGTGTAACCTCATAGGCCTTAGTTATTACCCTCCGAACTTCATCCATGTTTCCTCTTGTACCACTATCCAGCGACCATAGGGCAGCCTTGGCTTTACCTTCCAGATGCTCAGTGGTAGTATAGTTTCCAAAGAGTGCTTCTACCTCCTCCAACCACACCTTTGGCTTGTCGTCAGTCCACTTTGGTACCAGTGAATTGATAATAGATATAGGAGGATTAGGCATGGTAGGCTTGGGGTTAGTGGTTTGTTGTTGGTCTAGAGCCGTGGCACTGTCTTGTCGGGCTTTCTCAAGCTTGATCTCCTTTTCCTTTAGAGCTTGCTCATACTTCTTTGTTCTTCTCTGTCTGCCCTTTTTATTCTTTTGCTTCTTCATACTTCCTTTGCTCTTCTCTCTCCTTCCTTTGTTCTTCTCTCCTTCCTCTCTCTTTCCTCTTTTGCTTCTCTCTCCTTCCTTGCTCTTTCTTCCTTTTCCAGTTCATACTGCCTTTGCTCCTCTCTTTCCTGTTTCTCCCTTTGGAGTAAGGCATCTAGTTGCCTGTGGCCACCTGTTGAGCTCTCTTCCTATGAGACTTGCCTCTTTCCTTAGATTCATGAAGGTTTGTAATTTTCTGCCAACATGGTTCTGGTAGGTTAGGGCATACTAAAATGGCCTGGGAATTAAAGAGCAATTTTGGGGAAGTGTCCCTTAACTTTGGTGACACTTCACTGGAATGGTATCTTTCAGTAAGGTGGCACTGTGGCTGAGTGTGCTGTTCAAAGGTCACACTAACTGGGGCGGTCCTTGGTTAGCAAAATCCTTGTGGGTAGATGTGCTATTGTTGGCAATCTGTGTCTCAGTGCACAGGTGGAGTTTGTGTATTAACACAGGACTTTTCTTGGTGGCACTGGGGTGCCAGAGGTTCTGAAGAACGACTCTTGGAGTCATACAAACCAATTACATGAAAGGAAAATGGCACTCCACACGAAGCAGAGCGCACGTGATTCGTAAAAGAAAAAGAAAAGGTAAGACACTTCAGATGGGTTACTCATGTTGGCACTCATGGGCGACTAGTTCCCAGGCGCTGGTAGTGCTGCTTCCTTTCATGTGGAGGGAGGAAGACTTGGGTGTGCATTCAATGTGCAATTTATTGCTTACAGTATACGTAAGTCTTGAAAGTACCCACTCGTGTGAGACAATTTCAGTAAACTTTTGTTAATTTTAACTTGCACCCAAAATTATTCTGTGATGCAGAGGTTCAATGCTTGTCTGTTCTTTTGTCTTTTAAGAAACGGCTCAAGTACCCACTCAGTCGCCTAAAGCTCTAATGGAAAATGTGTGGAGATTACACAAGGGGTTTAAGCACGTGCGCGTACAATTAACAGAACTACGCATAACTTGAGTCAAAGAAAAAGCAAATATACGCTGATGAACAGGTCTACCCCAGGGATTTAATTTAGTATATAACCATGGGTTGGATTTGTTTCACTCGGCTTTTCTAAAGTAATAGGTTATCCTTCAATAATATTTCACATTATTAACAAATCATGCCGCTTATTAATTTGGGTAAAATAGCGTACAGGTAAAGAATAACTTAATTTTTCTCTCTTTCTCTCTTTCTCTCTCTCTCCCAACTGAGAAGCAGATAAAGCATAAGGACGACTTGTTACATCTAACTAAATTAAATGGACTCTGCTCTCATTGATTAAATAAAGGTGTGTTCTTTTTCCTAATACATTAAATAATTGATAGGAGTTTAAGTTTACACGATTGCAAATGATGGCTGATTCTAAAGTCGGTCACTGTGACAACCAAACATGTGAGTTTTGTTTACCAACAATCTAGATTCAAGATGGCTGCTGTGACGTCACACTGGCAACTCACCAAGATGGTGGACTAATTCCCACAACGCTTTGCGGGTAACGTACGTACAAACACGTGTTCTTTCATTACTCTACAAAATATACAGGATACACTAATTGTTTATGAAACAATGATTCCTATGTATATGTGACTGTGAATGGTTCTTTTAAAGTACAAATTATTATTCTACTTTACTGAGCAAAGTAACTGCAAACAGCTGATCGTTATGAATGAGTGTTGGTGGGACCCAGTCAAGCGAGGCGAACTAAGTTGCCAGACACTGTACTCTTAAACAAAGGCAAATTTTCAAATTATTTCAAAATTCACTTCACAAACAGGAAAAGTGCGCTTCTTTTCTCAACATAAACTGTTTACGCATAACACACCAGCTAACTTCCAGCTAACTTCTTACGGCTAACAAGAGCAGTAATTCGCCTACAACACAGCCCTTACTAAATGACTTATTAGCAGCTGACTCTACCAACACAGAGTGCTGGGCAACCCGTACACTGATTTCTGCTACACTCACAAGATGAGTGGCTGTTTTAACTCGTGGCGCAAAAATTAATCAGGAATTGGCGCTAGCTCTGCTTTTGCTATATATCACTCAATCAATTTTTAAACAATAATTATTCACTATTCATTACCTAAGGCAGTTGTAATAGAACACTGAAATGTAACACTTACCTGTTATCTCTTCCTCACTTCTGTTCCAGCCTTTATTTATTCCTTGTGAGTTATTAATTTGCAATTAATTTAGATTATTTTCCAAGTTCGATTACCTCCACAGTCTAGTATCAGCAATGCTACTTTTACTAAATGACCGAAGATTTTTGGCAAGGTCGTCACTGTTACAGATTTGCCTGGGGATGCAAGATGAAATGAATATTGAATTTGAAATGGGCCCTAGGGGCCAATTGCCTAGAACCAAATATATATGTATAAAATGCAACACACAAGATAACTTAACTTAGAGTTACATCTAAAACAAACGGAAAGGTCGCCATGAAAGCCGCAGTTACAATAAATTACTTTATTTCGCACAGTTCAAC
>NC_089743.1:28868697-28871197 GCF_040412425.1 Macrobrachium rosenbergii | reverse complement strand
TTCAGAGTGAAAGAGGTTATATGGAACGAATTCTTGATCTCGCTCCTTTCGTTTATGGATCTTCATTGGCTACAGTAATTTTAGCAGTGTGTTCTTTTAAACATCCTTCATGAATTAAGGTAAAGAGATTGCAGTATGTGTCCCGAAGAAAGAATGCAAAGGATACATAAAACTAAACTGTAGTGCTTATGCCCAGGTCAGTATTAACATAGATTAATTCAGTATATCTGATGTCCGTTTAAAAAGGATTCTGATGAGAGGCGGCTCAACATCCTATGTTATCATACAAAGTGTGCTTAATTGACTGGAGTGCTCTTACCTTAGTGACCTATCTGGTGCCAGATTCAGTTACCGTATACTTAGTGGTGACCACATGACCAGTGTTCTCCAGACTGAACAGTATTTGGTGCGTGCAAAGTCCTTGGCTTTTTTTTTTTTTACATTTACGCATTTATATATTTACTTATTTATTTAACTCTTCCTTGTTATGCAGTTCCCTTTTTCACTTATAATTAGATGCTTACGTCGAAACTCGTTAAAATGTCATTTTTTATAAGCGTTTGCTGCAGCAAAATTTTAAATGTTCAAAAACTTATTAAGTGTTGCTGGATATTTTAACGAAGCTGTTCGTTTTGTGAATAGAAATGCAGTAATAATTCACATAAACATACACACACACACACACACACACACACACACACACACACACACACACACACACACACACACACACACACGAGAGAGAGAGAGAGAGAGAGAGAGAGAGAGAGAGAGAGAGAGAGAGAGAGAGAGAGAGAGATCTTTTTGTATAGATGCAAGACGTGTCGAGGCTAGAGGTAAAAAATTCCGAATGACTAGAACACTGTGGATTTTAGGATAATTCGTTTTATTTCTTTTCATTCCTAAATGTCAGTCAGTATTGGGTTGCTGTGAAAAATCTAAAGCATAGGTGTAGAAATTACAGGTAAGACGACAATTTCGAGTACTTTGAATTACCTTCAGCTTGTTAAATAGGGCTTGTCAATGGAGACCGTAAGTGTTCAACTGAAAGGAATTTTTTACGGCTTACGTTCATTATGTCAAGTAGTTAATAATCACTTATCATTTGATGATAAGCATGATGAAAGATGCCTCTCTTTATAGATTTGATGCTGCCTGTTTTGGACACAGCCGCTTGGAGGCAGCTAGCTAGTCGTCTATATGATTCTGTTGCTTTTGTGGTAAACTGGTACAGAGCCTCACAACCCGATGTAAAATTCACTGGAAATACACCGAAGGTGAGCTCGCCTTAGCCTAAGCAATGGATCTATGTATAGCGCCATTTCGAGCCGCACCAACCTCGAAAATTTGATGAGAAAAAAGTTTCATTATTAAGAGGTATCAAAGGGGCACATTCGAAGCCTTGCCTCCATCAGATAATAAGAGCACTGCTTTTGCTTTTGTGCTTTTAGAACTAATGATAAATTTTGTTATAAGTAATGTATACGCATTCAGATTTACGTAGCCAAAAGACTCATTAGCTTGCATAAGGAAGCTTCTGCGTTATAAAATAAATTTATGTGAAAAATAAGAGGACAGAAACAAGCAAATATGATTATGATGAAATGTGATGAAAATAGACATGTAACGTAAATTAACTGAACAGTGAGAAAGATTAATTTACAGGAGCATGGGACTGGAATTGGTATGACAGCATCTCGTAGCATAGAAGTGTTAATTTCCGTAACATTCACAGGAAGAATGGTCCACGGTTTTGCAATAAAGGGAGCGGAATATGTCTGATATAGGGTAGTATTACATTGTGTGACCTCAACAGAAAATGGTTGCTGACGCTGTTCGAAATAATGTCGCGCGAAAACTCTGGGGCGCAGGTTTCAAAGGCGGTAATGGAGGATTTTGAACCCCGATTGCCAGTTTTGATAGAAGGAAAGTCATCTAGCTGCTTGTTTTGTTTATGTTCAGGTGCTTGGTCAGATTAGAACTCCAGTTTCTTTTAAGTAGTGTCTCATAATTCACTTTTAATATGATCCATTCAAGGTTGGATTGAAGGCCGAAAATTCAGTTGGTTAAAATATTTCATACGACGTGTATGATAAGGAATGTTCAGTTGTCTTTGATCAGCAGAAGGTTGCCGCTGTGCCTAGGCCATGAAGCATTGTTGAGAGTAAACGTGATTGTTTACAGGCGAGCAGAACTAATATAAAGAAGCGCTCTTAATACGTGTTGATAATTCAACAAATCACGGGTCTTGCTAAGAGGGATGAAGTGTTTTAAAAATTAAGTTTCCTTAGTTACAGTAAGTCTGTGGGATTAGAGAGCTTTCTCTTTTCAAAAGTTTTTAGCCATTCATTCTTGCGTGTTCCATGAAGTACAAACCTTGTTATTTACTTACTTGTATGTTTCTCTAATTATGAAAAGAATCAAATCCAAGACATCACTGGTATGTTATGGAAGTATGGCAGTAGGTTAGGAATGTATTTGTCCTTATTGAACCTCTTTT
>NC_089743.1:28833697-28863697 GCF_040412425.1 Macrobrachium rosenbergii | reverse complement strand
CAAGGGTAAGAAAAAAAAAAACATTAAAATATCAAAATAAACCATCAGCACAGGGTATAAAACGCCAACACTCAGCTCCTTAACTGCTTGGAAGTTCCTTGACGAAAGAGCTTCACTTGGACGATCAGCCTGCAACGACCGGAAAATGATTCACCTTCTAAGATTCTTCTGACTTTACTTGAAATTCTTCTATCAGCATATATATATATATATATATATATATATATATATATATATATATATATATATATATATATATACTGTATATATATATATATACTGTATATGTATATGTATATATGTAGCGTGTGTGTGCCCGCGTACGCGTGTTATGCAAAGATATACTGCTATTGATGAGTCACTGAGATTTTACGTCGATATGTATAATTACACTCACCCACATATTATATAATATATATATATATATATATATATATATATATATATATATATATATATATATATATATATATATATATATATATATATATATATATGGGTGTGTGTAAAAAGTGTGCTATTCAATGTAGACTTCTCTGTACCTTAGAATAACACACACCAAGGGTAACTATAATTGTTAAGATAGCCGGTGGTCAAAGTCTACTATTCATCACCTTATCTGAAACAAAGGCCTGAGTTCGATTCAGGTCAGCATATGCACTAATCAGTTATTATTCCCTTTGGGTGTATATTATTTCCAGGTATACTTATTTGGATACTAAATGATATTTGTGGCTTAATATTTGTGAATATAAAAAAACAGACAATATATATATATATATATATATATATATATATATATATATATATATATATATATATATATATATATATATGTATATTTATATATATTTAAATATTTATATTTATATATTTATATATTTATATATGTCTGAAGAGTGATACGAGTGAGAATACTTTAATTTTCAGAAAACTGCGTGTTTGATTAATGCAACTTTAAGGGCATAGTTAGGTGCTGTTAGCAGTAGGTCCTGGTGGCTGCCAAATTCTTGTTTGGTCGCTACCCTTTCCTGTGGCATTTAGATGACATTCACCGGTATTAATGGAAGAGGAAAGGGTGAGGGAAAGGAGGGCAAGGGTAAGCCGAATTGTGGAAAGCCAGGAAGTGAAGGACTTTGCGTATGCATTTCTGTCATATGTTTGATGTCAACAGAGGATATCGCTAGCTTTTGTGGAGATTATTTTCTTGATTCTGTGGCAGTGTTATGAATGAAGTTATGTTATGTTATATATATATATATATATATATATATATATATATATATATATATATATATATATACATACATATATATATATATATATATATGTATATATATATATACACATACATACATACACACACACACAGGGTCGTGTAACTTTACTTTGGGTCGGATATTGAAACGAATCGCTGAACGGACTGGAGATACGAGTACATAGCTCTGGAATACGAAAAGGACGTAGTGTATTTTTACCAGATTTGAATTTGGTAAAGATAGAGAGAAGCTGCGGTGATCAGTAATGCAGTAGAAAATTGATTAACTAAAAGTTGATAATGTAGCTTTGTTTAACAAAATAGTTTGGATAAATGGTGGCAGAGAGTTGGAGACATCAATGTCAATAAGGATAGTATAATAAAAGGAAATGATTGATAGGCAAAGGTATTTTGGAGTAAAGGTAACTGATAATGAAAACATTGGAGAAGAGGGGAGTCATAAAAGAGAGGAAGTAATGTAGGATGGGAAATGTAGATAGGAAGAAGATTCGGAAGCAAAAAGGAAGAAGGCAATCGTATGTAAAAATCGACTTCTGAGTACTTGTAGGTGGTTTGGTCATGCAGAGAGAGTGGAGTATGGTAGGTAGGTAAAGCTTGTGTATAATTCGGAAGTTCAGCTTTCATGGTAGACATATACAAAGCAGATTAGGTTGTCGAAGTTTTCCGCTTGAGGTACCTCTTATTGATTCGGCAACTCAAGGATGAACGTGCCAGTGACTTGGATTTTTTTCGGAACCAGCGTACTAGAGAAGATGGCTTCATTTTTTAAGTTTAACTCACACATATTTATGCACACACACAGGCATATATATATATATATATATATATATATATATATATATATATATATATATATATATATATATATATATATATATATATATATTATTATTATTATATTATTATTATTATTAGTAACACCTGTGCTGTGCCGCTGGGCTTCCGATTACTTAAGGTAAACAGTGATGCGCCTAGTCAGTTCTGGGATGGGGTGCCGCCCAGAACCATCAACACTGCTGGCAGCCTCACCTATATACAGTATACTGGCTGAAGACCGACAGAGCAATCACTCCACCTTCACGGGGGAAAAAGGGCACATGGCGACTCGAAATGCATGAAGACATGCATTCATGTGTATGTCCTTAAGTTAATGTTAGCATGAATTTTTTTCAACAAATTCTTTTGAGTTTAAAGGTTAAACGTCCTTTTTAATGTTTATTTGCTTAACCCCCATTTTTATCTGCATTCCTTATTACCGTGTCTTTGTAATTGATGTTCAAAAGTGGAAAATACGCGAGAACTCGGTTGTCTGTTATTCTTCTCTAGTGCTTCACATAATATTGGCCTAGATCCTGGATACCCAAACTGAGGCCTCGTTGGTCACGGTCGTTGTTTTGAACTTGAGGTGAGCTACTATTTAATATTTGTTGTTATTACACCATATGACGCAAGAGTACAGTATCTAGCTTGAGGCAAAGATAAACATATACACAATTCCCGAAAATAAAATAACAATAGAACGGCTGACGTCTTTGACTACATTTGGTAGTATAACATCTGTGGACTTGAGCAGTCATGCGGTTATTTATTTTCATATGTAAATACGATAAAGAGGAACAGTTATATCAAGACGCTTAGTGACCAGCTTTGGAATCTGTTGTTTAGAGTTTGTGAAGCTCAGACGATCGAAGTGTGCTGTTGAAGCTTTTGTGCTCAGTTCATCTTCATTAGAAATTCCACGGCATGTTATCAAAGTCCCGATATCATACAACGTGGTTCTCTCTGGAAGGGTTTAAGGAACTGAAAGAGAGGAGAGTATACAAATTACATTTCTAATTGCAGCAGTTTCTTCTTCTGCTTCTTCAAAATTTTTTGTGTGAAATCATAAAATGTCTTTATTCTAATACTAAACTTTTGCAGTTTCTGGAGTTTTATATACCATTATCAGTAAAACTGCGTTTATCAACTTGTAAGGATAACGACTTTTTGCAGAAATTGATACGGCAATAAAAAGAAACCATTTGATTACACAGATAATTTATTATTATTATTATTATTATTATTATTATTATTATTATTATTATTATTATTATTATTATTATTATTCTAAAATCAAAGAAATAGTTTTTGACAGACACCAGAGTTGTTTGCAATGTTTTCCTTTAATTTATAGGCACACTTTCCCTTATGAGTAACTTAATATGATGCAAATGAGTATTTGTATTCATGTGCTTGTCCTTTACAGTGCTGTGATTTCAGTTGGTGGAGAGAGAGCTCGTTGTATCTGCATTCTTATAATTTGATTGAACGAATATATATATATATATATATATATATATATATATATATATATATATATATATATATATATATATATATATATATATATATATATATATATATATATATATATATATATATATATATATATATATAGAGATAGATAGATAGACAGATATCATTGTAGTGCTGTTTTGAGTCATTCTGCATTATTCAAACAGGTAATGTAAAAGAACCGCGTTTATTAGTCTGAAAACTGGCTGGTATCATTCGCATCGCACTTTGTATTTGCGTTGGGTTAGACCTGGGAAAGTGAAGTCTTGGGAGCAATTCCAAACAACTTTACTGGGTAATAAGTACATCTTAACGGTTTTAACGGCCGTAACGAACTTTGTCGAATGCCCAGGAGAGGTTCTTTCATTTGCTCTTGTTATTCTTATTTTTATATCCTTTGCGTTTCTCTTAGCTGTTTTCCATCTGCATAAAGTCTGGCATGTTGATCTTTTCAACTACTTTATTTGTGTCGTGCGGTTTTAAATGTATTTAAATGTTGGCTTAATGTTTAACGGAAAGATAAAATGTTGTGTGGTCGACAGCCCATCCATAAACCCTGTTTAGAGACGTATGTTTTTGTGACAATTCAGATTTAGAAAGCTAGGTTGCATGCAAAGCCTTTTGTTAAAACAAGGTTAACTTTTCTTCGCTCATGAGTAATTAGGTTTTTACTTGTAAAAACCGCCATGTGTTCCTTTTGATATTGCTTTTTATGTTACTGCCATGCCTTAGTGTGAGTCGTGTCCTGAAGTGTTTTTGTCATATCTTTTAATTCCAATTATGCTTTTTACTTGCTATGTATTATTTATGTTGGCTTTACAGAGAGGAGTTCTTCGTTGGGAGAGTGGGTTCCGTTCTCAGGTAGCACACTGGTGGCTGCGAGTTCGAATCTCCGACCGGCCAGTGAAGAATAAGAGGAATTTATTTCTGGTGATAGAAATTCAGTTCTCGCTATAATGTGGTCCGGATTCCACAATAAGCTGTAGGTCCCGTTGCTAGGTAACCAGTTGGTTCTTAGCCACGTAAAATAAATCTAATCCTTCGGGCCAGCCCTAGGAGAGCTGTTAATCAGCTCAGTGGTCTGTTTAAACTAAGATATTTTTTTTTTTTTTTTTTACAGAGAGGGAGGTGGGAAATTATTTTGCTCAAATGATTTCGTACTAAGAGATAACGTGCTTGTTTTGTAATTTTATATTAGCTTTCTTTTAAGTGTACAATCTAAAGAAAAAAAATACGACCTAGACTTTTAACAAACTTGATACGAAGGCTTAATGGTTAACGCATGAGAGAATCGTGATAAAATAAAACGTACGAAGATGAAAGACAGATGAACTGAATGAGAACTCCTCTTGACTGACAGAAAAGTTATAGAAGCGGGAGAATTGTTTGAAGTATATTTTTAAACGGCCTGCGCTTCAGGTATTTTTTCCTCTTTCATTAACTTTTCTGTCAGTCACGGTTGTATTCTTTTACTCATGTTTTTGCTTCGTATTGTCTGGAGCTTTATATTCTTTCGTTCCCTTTATACATTCATTTGCATTACGGAAGTAAACATTTCGATAAACTTGTGGTGCATAAAAATTGTTCGAATATATATATATCATTTATGTATGTTTATGATAATCCATGTTTAGGATTGTATGATATCGAGGATAACAAGTTTATTCATTCATTTCCTATGATTTTCGTAAAGGGAAGTCGAAAGCGACATCGGGCTCTGTTTTTGTTTATCTCGAGACTGTGTTGAGTGGGTGGGTGAGGTAAGATATGAATGATTGTGGATCTTTATAGCTACATTATTTCAAGTTGGGTTCTTTGTAAAGAAAGGAGTAATTGTTGGGCTACCTTATTTGAAGCTTCTTCAAATTCCATGATAGAAAATTATTGAAACCTGATTCTAGATTATAGGGGTCTGTAGATACCTCCATTAAGTGTAAAGTTTTATGTAAGTGCAGTTAAACAAAAATATTTAAAGTGATTTAGTGGAATGTGTAATTTTCTAATAAAGAATAGTATAAAGTTTTGCATAGAGCACTCCGAAAATCCAGTCGAGGAATCAGTACGAATAATGACAAGATGGTTTATGCACAAGTCAGGTGTTAATTTGTTTGTTATAGAAGCTTTGTACGGTTGGCAATATCAGAGTTAGAAAGGAATGTTGAAGGTTTAAGCATACGTCAAAAAATTTAAATGCAGTAATTGGAGGAGTTTGTCGTTTTAAACTCATGAATTTGGAGTGAGTTTTTCATTTAATGAAGCCAGAAAATGAGTATAGAGTTTTTCTTTTAATGAAACCAGAAAATGAAATACTCAATTGAACGAGTGCAAGTAGTGATTGAGGGCAACTCCCCCCGCCCCCCTCCTCCATCTCTGCTTAGGTTCACTTGCGCATACGCGTTACAGCCGTCATTGATTTTGGTATCGTAAAAAGTTAGAAATCCTTTGATGTCTCTTACTGGCCAAAAAAAGTTTTTATGCCTCATTAGGCGTTTTGGTTTTCGACGCCTGGTTTTTTTTATTTATTACCCTTAGAGAGAGAGAGAGAGAGAGAGAGAGAGAGAGAGAATTTCTTGTAATTATCTAAAGGGACGGAAATTTTTATCGTGACTTTGTTTATTACAGTGTCACTTGACTGGTTGCGTGTGTTATTTGCCTTTACATTATTTTTTTTTGGGGGGGGGATGGCATTGAACTTATCTGTCAGTATTAGAGGGACTTTTAGTCCAAAATTGTTACTGTGTTTTGAAATTAAACACACACACACTCGTGAAACTGAGATGTGCATTTAAAAAATATGTGCATATTGAAAAAGGTGGACCATTGTTTTAAGGTGTTTAGTCACGTGGAGAGAATAAAGACCTCTGTTTCATAATGGAATGAAATGTAGGTGAAGGCGCACTGTGGGGACAGTGGGTCTTGATGCGCTACGTATGTATGTGCGATACATGGTCTAATATATTCCTCATACTTTTTATTTATAAATTTTTGTTAGGAAATGCACAGTTTAGCCCCCCTCAACCCAACCACCCCAACCAAAAAGAAAAGAGCTTGAAATATTATCTTCATAAATATAACGAGATCACCTGAGTTATTCGTCAGTTATTTGTCCAGTTACCATGGTATTGTAACTGCATATTAAGTCACGTGACCTATTTTGGCCAGTCATGGAACAGGGTTTCGAGTGCGAGTCCCGTCATTTCTGATTTGGATTCATTTCAGCGTCAAGCAAAGTTGCAGTCATTTAAGCTTTCACCGTTTGTAATGCACCGTATTTATAGGCAATTCGCTTTACCCGAATGATAAAGCCACGTTAGAATTTTTATGTAGACATGCAGTTTTGTCATCGGCAGTTAAGTGCAGCGCTTGCGAAAATTTGTGTACTTTTAGAGAGAAGCATCTCTGGCATTGCCACAAGCCCTCTCCCATCCCTCATACAAAGAAGTAACACATGGATACTTTTTCAGTTGCAGATCTCAGGAGGACAATTTTAGACAGCACTTATATTCCTGAGTGGAAATTTGTGCTGTTTGTGATTCATTTGGTGGTTATAATTGACACTGTAGAACTAGTAATGACACTTATTCCTAACGTTTTCATCGTCATAGGATTGGCGTTAGTTTTATTTTCGAACGCCAGCGATCCAGCGCCTTAGCCTGGGACATGAGGGAGTAAGGTGAAATAACTCTTCTTTGGCACCCCAAGTTAAGTTCGGGAGCGTTCGTTTAGGATGCATCCTTGTTTGTAGCTTAATGATTTACTGTCTTCTAGGTCATGGTAGGTTTGGACGCGACTGCATCAGCTAGTAGGGCACAGAATCTCAAGTTAGCGTAAGAAAGTTTAGGGTTGGATGTATCCATGGTGAAATAAGGATTTTTTCTGGTGAATGATCATTTGCTATGCACAATTTCGATATTGAATTAGTGCTTGAAATCATTAGTTTGCAGTTTGGGTATATTCCTTTAAACGTAAAACATTTCCTAGAGGAACTGATTTATTCCTTTAAACTTAAAACATTTCTGAGTGGAACTGATATAAAATTCGATCAGTAGGGGGTTGTGAATTTATAATTATGGATGCGGCAGCAAATTGTCTTGTCTTTTCCAGGGACCCAAACCCTGTTAGCCAAAAGCCTTAATGTCATATATATATATATATATATATATATATATATATATATATACAGATGTATGTATGTATGTATGTATGTATGTATATGTATGTATGTATGTATGTATGTATGTATGTATGTATGTATGTATGTATGTATATAAAATGATAGACGTATTTGTTTGGATAACTTCTGTTTTTCAAAATTAAGTTACACGCAGAACAATGGAAAGACTGATAGTGATATTCTCAAAGGAATAGTTCATGTAAGGCTTCATGAATAATCAGTTTGAAAAGCTGATTACAAGTAGTGTAAGACTTAAAAAAGACGTAATTTTCTCCCCAAATGAAAACAGAACTTAACCGATATTATTTTCACCCGAGAAAGGAGCCTGAAGTAAAGGTAAGCCAGAAGAATAGGTTTATTTTTTCTCCTCGGTTGTTTTGTGTTTATTGATGGAGGGATAAGGGAAGATAGGAAAGTTCGCCGAAATAGGAGAGTGTCTAGGGGATAAGAGAAGAGGTTGTTAACAGTTTGTGTACAAGTGGTATTTGTGGATGATACATAATTTATTAGGGATGTAGCGTACAAAATTCAGGGACTGGTGAAGGAGTTTCAAGATGTGTGCTAAGAGGGAAGGTTGAAATGGAGCTTAACATGAGGGGTAGGAAGAACGTGGGATAGACGTCCTAATAAATAATGGGAAAATGGAAGTGATTCTTATAGTACTTGTAGCAAGTGCAGGTAGAATAGGGTAAGAGGAAAACTATGAGATTGGAAAGGCTTAAATTAGTGTAGCTGCACAAGTTATAGAGGTTTAAAACATTTTTTGAAAGGAAGCAAAGTTAGTAATGGGTTTTGAATATGCATACAAATAGAGAATAGATTATGTTAATGCTTAATTCTTTTAAATCATCTTTGGAGAAAGAATTATGAAGCAGAATATACTGTAATACTTTGTGATTGGCGTTGTGGGTAAAGTGGTTACGGTAAGTGAAAAATTTCTGCAGAGAAATGATCAAGAAATGATGTCATTATTGAATTTGTCGGAAAGTTGGATAATTAAAGACAAGATGAATAAGTAAGTGTTTGACTGATGGGGGCGCTGTATAAATCAGCGTGTGCAAAAGGGCTAACTGACTACATTTAAAGAGAATAAGCTACTGTTTGTTAATTGACTAAATATAACACAGATGACGCCGTAGAGGCTTGTATAAGTTTCTCATACTTAACCACACGGTTACAGAGGAAATCTCCAGGCACTAATTTTTTATTCATTCCGGAAGTCGTCCCCTTTTTAGTTGGAATCACAAATTCCTTCATAGTCAAAATTCAAATAAACATGCAGGTGTCTGGGGGCAAGATGAATTTTTTTGTGTAGTTGATGGTTATGTTTACGGTTTCATATCTAGATCTTACGATCTGTCATAGAATCAGCTATCTCAGTTAATTTCAGATTTGTGTTAATTAAAGACTGAAATATATGTGCGTCTGGTTATTTCTCTTCATGTGTGTTCAATCGAATATATTAACGCTTACAGATGCAGAACTTGAAATCTGGTTTACTACCTCTTTTGTTTCCTTTTTTAATGGCTGATTATTACGTTAAAAGATTTGCTCATGTTCCATTTCACATTAACGCACACACACACACACACACACACACACACACACACACACACACACATACACACATATATATATATATATATATATATATATATATATATATATATATATATATATATATATATATATGTGTGTGTATATATATGTATATATATATAAATTCTGAATGGAAAAGAAGTACGGTATAGTATTATACTTCTACTAAATGTACTAGTCTATATCTACGATACAAACATTACACACACACATACACACGCATATATATATATATATATATATATATATGTGTGTGTGTGTGTAATGTTTATATCGTAGATATAGACTAGTACATTTAGTAAAAGTTTAATACTATACCGTACTTCTTTTCCATTCAGAATTTTTTATTTGCTTATGTTATTCACTGAACCAGAAATATAGCAGTGAAAGATGCAGTCTTAACACGCAGCATATGGTAAGAAATAATCATCTTGTAGCCGTCAAGAAACGTGAAACATGTTGAGTCTGCAGCTCACATCAGCATCTTGCACAACGAAAGACTCATTGGAAAAACTTGGAGTTTCAGAATAGAACATTGTTGGGTACACGATTTAGAGTGATTTGTATTCCGGAGCTAGAGAAGAGACCTAATCTTGATAAAAGAATTTTTGTAATGGCGTCCTGGATTTGATTTCTTGTTGAAGTTTGTGGAGGTTCGTCTCTTCCTTGTCTGTAAACTTTTTTGTCTATTTTTCTATTTTTCGACTTGTTACAGTTTTCTGTTTTGTCATGCCTTTTTGTCGCTTTATGTGGTAAATTTGATTATAATTGTTAGGTATTTAGTAAGTAATAAATTTAGCTTCTTAGTTTTAAAAAAGCAAGCACATTTATTAACCAAGTGCTACTTGTCTTGACATGGAATCTTCGGATGTACTCTCTACGTGTAATTAATGACATTACAATGGACTTTGGCGATCTCTGAGATTGTGAAGACTTGAGAATGTTTGGAAGATGTGTCTTGACACTAGTCTTTTCTGTATTGTGTAGCATAACATTTACATAGATCATATTCGTTTAAAAAACATATGTTTTGCAAGTCATACATCTTTAGCCTTAAAGATTCTGCTAAAAATTTTTTGCCTAAAACTAGGACAGCGCTCGAGGCAATGAAAAATTTGGTTAAAATAATACTTATTAGCGTATTATTTTATTAAGGTGGTAACTGGCTTGACAGTTACAGACCTCTTATCCTTATTAGGTGATAATAGACAAAGCCTCTTGTGAATGACTTGTGAGTTTGAAGGATACTTCCAGAGAATATTCTATGTATTAGACACAATGGGAGAATTTTCAGTATTTCTGATTTTTTTTTTTATTCTAAACGCCTTTTCCTTTGAGGTAACGGGTGCAGAAGGTGTTATCCCACCGGGTTTTCAGCAAATCTTTTGGGATGCAGCTTTTAGCTTCATGGCGTTATTCGCTTTCTTTGCGCCAACCATAGCCGACTAGGTACAGTGATTTTCAGTACATATCACGGCAAGCTAAGGAGACATCAGTGTAACAATATTCCTGTGCTTAGCAAATGAGAAGCTGGTAGCAACGCTGCCCTTGGAACAATTAATAGAAATATAAACGCTTGACAAAAAACATTTACCAAATGTTAGGTTAATGACAGTTGAGTAACTCAACTGGGTAAAAGTGTGGTTATGCCAGATATCTTCTTAGCTTCCTGATAAATTTTAAAATTTTGTGAGGCTAACTGTACCAGGCATTTAATTCCCTGCGCAGGTAAGTAGATGCAAAAAATGCAAATTTGCCTTTCAAGGAACGGGCCATACTCACCTCTGTTTTGCCCTTTACAGGGATATTCACTTTAAACACACACACACACACATTATATATATATATATATATATATATATATATATATATATATATATATATATATATATATATATATATATATATATATATATATATACATATATTTATTTATTTATATATTTTTACGATTTAACCAGGGGAAATGCTTACCATGAACCAGTTATAGACTAAATGAATGATTTCGTTACTTACCTCTATTTTGTATAAAATCTGACTGCTGTTGATTCAGGAAAGAGTAAAAAAACAAGGAAAAATGGGGAATTTATCTGAGCTGAGGGCTCTACTCACAAGGTATTTATAAGTAAACACATTAGGGTAAGTTTAAAATTACGTGCATTTACATGAAATGAAATATCAGAAGATGAAATGGGCTAACCAGGCAGGCAAGGCCTGAGAGGTTAATTATTACTGGGAAAACTTGAAGGTATACCCGTCGGGGTGACGATGCTGATACAAGGCACAGTCAAGAGAGATTTCCACGGCAAACAACCCCTCTGTAAACGGAGAGATTCACGAATTAAAAGCCAGTAAGAACGCAGTAAAATATACATAGGACAAGGCGAGCCCAGAGGGTGCCAAGAAGCCTTGAACACACGATTTTATGTAGTTATTTAAACAGGCATTTACGTAGCACTGCTCTAACAAGACAAGATTGATATAGAAACACTGGCACTTAGAAATGAATGTAGGAAGTTTAGTACGGGAATTAAAACAGTGTGACTGACTGGAAGAACCTTTGCAACAGACCTCCTTACCTTGTAGGAGAGGTGGCTTCAGCGAGGGTAATGGCGGCGGCAGAGGTACTAAGGGCTTCACTGGTACCAATACCAAAGGTCCCTACAAGATAGGACCATGTGGTAGGGCATGGCTCTCGGAAGGAGGTGGGAATGGAAGGGAGAGAGGTGTCTAGCTCGCGTCCAGCAGTGTCTCTCTCCCTTGTTCCTTCGGGAAAACCCTTATTTGACTTCGGTCATGGGTCAGAGGGTTATCCACAGGTAGATTGGGGTTGGTGTCATTTCCCTATGTGCGTCCTCTCTTAATCTGCCTCTCCAGCCTATTCCTGCCTCCGGCCAGGCTTAGGGTCTGAAAGCAAAGCCTCCCACAGCTTCACATGTTTGAGAAGAGAAAGTTGAAAGTGCAATTAACAGACTGAGGTTAGGGGCCTCTATTCCTTTCGCCCTTCCTTGTCAGGCAGTGCCCAAAATGCACTGTTGTGTTTTCCAGCTTTAAATGAAGCGTTTGGTGGCTGGAATTCTTGAGAAAATATGATAGTATATACACATACATACACACACACATATATATATATATATATATATATATATATACATATACTGTATATGTATATATATATATATATATATATATATATATATATATATATATATATATATATATGAATATATATATGTATATATGCTTGCTGACCAACCTGGTGCTGCCCAGAAAAACTCTGAATGATAACCTATAAACTCTCTCTCTCTCTCTCTCTCTCTCTCTCTCTCTCTCTCTCTCTCTCTCTCTCTCCTGGTAAAATAGTTGCTCCAATTACATTGCCCAGTATTTTTGACATTTTATATTTCACCCCTTCTCATGCCCTATTCCTATCAGGACTGAACTTGGATTTAAAGGACATCGGGAGTGTTACTATTCTTCTGAGTGACCTCGAAAACTATGGATTAGACACTAGTACCTGTCGTTTTTGACATTTTATTTTTCACCCCTTCTCACCCCTCTTCCTGTCAGGAACGAACTTGGACTTGAAGGGCATCAGTAGTGTCACCATTCATCTTGTAACCTCAAAAACTTTAGATAAGACACTAATATCTGTCGTTTTCTATTATTTTTACATGTCATCCCCTTCTCACTCCCACCCCCTTTGATGCCAGTGATGTCTTACCCACCCACCCCAGTATTATTTTCCAGGTAGTAAGTCATATGTATACTGAAATGAGGTATGATAAATTCGTAGAGTTATTTAGTTACTAAGTCTACAGGCAGAACCAGCCCCACTTCAGGGAAGCCCTCCCCACCTCCTTTGGTGCTAGTGATGTCTTACCCCCCCCCCCTCCCAGTATTCTTTTCCAGATAGTAAGTCAAATGTATACCAAGTACCAAGGTTGGTTGAAATTGCTCAATGCATTTTCAGAGTTATGTTGAACACATGTATATATATATATATATATATATATATATATATATATATATATATATATATATATATATGTATATATATTATATATATACTGTACACAGAAAGACATCCATGAAACAGTACATTTGCCCTAAATTTTCCATTGAGGGCATAGTTTAGTTGATGTTAAAATTCTTGTTCTTTTTAGGTCTTTATGGGATGAGGTTGCTAACACCATACCTTTTACTGCTGTGCTGGAACCCAACACAGTCGAGTATCCACCAGGTTATCTTAGCCCCAGCGGATTTTTCCGACACATTTATGAGTCCGTGTAGGCAGTATGCATGAATGTGTATGTATGTGTGTGTGTGTGTGTGTGTGTGTGTGTGTGTGTAAGGTTTTCAACAGGTCGCTCCCTAACATTTATACTTGCCTGAGGGAGGATAGAAGTAATTAAACTTTTATATAAGATTATATTAGCATCGTAAGCGGAACGCCAGTGTTTTTTAACTCATGAAACAAAAGCAATAAAAGATGTGTACGAAGAGACAACAGGTACGTACGAACGCGCGCACACCACCATCGTCGTCTCCGTTCGGTACAGTTAATAGGAAAGTCTGACAGTGATAACGGGGGACAGGTTAGCAAATTACCTTTCAACCCGCTCTCGCATTAGTTTCTCTTCTTGTCAGGAACACCCACCACCTTCTACGCCGCTTCGTCGGGTAATTTTGTTTTGTTTGTTTTTAACATGAGTATAGGTGCTTTTCTTTATTCCAATATTCCTGTTGCGTATGAACAGTTATTACTAGTTTCCATTGACCTTTCTTGGTGCTGCAAATGTCCTTTGTGTTCTTTCCTTTGATAAGGAATGTATTACCCCTTCGTCGCATCTCTCTCCTCTTGTGTCTGTTTTCTGCTTTTGTGAAAATTTCCTATCTGTAAAACATATATCTTAAAAGAGATAAGCCGTCCTCAGCACTACAAAAACCCTGATTAGCATTGCGTTTTTTTTTCTCCTCAGCTGCAAGTGCTAATGTCCTTGTTAAATGTATTTATTCTGCTAAAACCTGTATTTTTTTGCCAATTATGTCTAGCGTAACTTACCTTGCTATTAGTATCCGCAATTCATGGTGCGTTGCTTATGTCAAAAATAAGCAAAAACGTTAGTGCTTCTTGTTAATTGCCTTTTCTTGCCATCCTTGTTAGACATTATTTTGGCTCTCCAATGGATATATATAATTTCAGATGTTTATTCTTTGTTTTTCACTGTGCACTGTCTTAGGGGATATGGAAGAGAAAAATAATTTCCGTAATTCATTATTATAATGGCACCGTCTTATTATTATTATTATTATTATTATTATTATTATTATTATTATTATTATTATTATTATTATTATTATTATTATTATTATTATTATTGTCCAATAATGCCCAAGTCAATATTTCAATATTTAAAACATGTTTTATGAAAAAGCATTTCCAGTGGTGGCGAACAATAATAATCAGTCCACTGTTGCTGGACTAGTAATATATATATTATATATATACATATATATATATATATATATATATATATATATATAAGTAGTTTATTTATATACAAGCATATACTACTGTATATATATATATATATATATATATATATATATATATATATACATACAGTATATATATATACATATATATATATATATATATATATATATATATGTGTGTGTGTGTGTGTGTGTGTGTGTGTGTGTGTGTGTGTGTGTGTGTGTGTGTGTGTAAAACACTAGTCTACCAACAGCGGACTGTTTGCTATTGATACCATCACTGGAAATGCTTTCTCATAAAACATGTTTCAGATATTAAATATTGACCTGGGCATTATTGGATAATGATAACAATAATAATAATAATAATATTTTTGTATATATTTTTATACAAATGTGTTTTTTGTGTAAGGAAGGACCTGAATATCCAGGGATTGTGTTAGGATAAAGGTAACTGGCACGATGTGTGGGTAGGTATTTGACGTGGTGATAGCCTTCTCTGTATTAACTTAAAGCTGCTAATTTCGTGGTGGTTTTCTGCAGCATGGCTTCATATTCGAGTATGCAGGTAAAGTGTGAATGTGCTGGTCGAGTTTTTGTTATTCACTTGGGGCAACAGAGTGCAAGACCTTTCCCTGCAGAGAGATAGATCTTGCACACTAATGTTTAACTGCTCATGATCATATATATATATATATATATATATATATATATATATATATATATATATATATAATATATATATATATATATATATATTTTATATATTATATATTTTTTTTTTAAGTTCATAAGACACTGGCCAATGCATAAACATCAGTGTAACCGTATTTGAATGTAAATGTAATGGCATTCAGACATTCCCACACGCAGATAGTATGTACTTGTAAATATAGTGGTATTTTTAGGGGTCGGTAGAAATCAAATCGAATCACTTACATGTTTGGTCATTATCACTTGTGCCACTTTGAGTGAACACTACCGTTAACATTTTGTATGTGCAGTGGTTGAAGGCGTTGTTAGTTTGTACGGCATTAAAAGATCATTATTCATCTTTCTCGTATTATGTTAGTGAATAATAGAGTGGTTCGTGGGGGTAGGTATCTGTTTCCTAATATTAGCAGTTATGACTTGGACCATCGACAGATGGTCTCTTGTTTGTCAGTTTTTCGTAAGTTGTATTTTAACAGATACCTTTCGCATTCAGTATTGATCTCTGATCCCCGCTTCCTACCTAGAGCAACCAGTTTCGTTGAACAGCAGCACTAATATGCGATAAATGTGTTCCAGAGATCCTTTATTCCCCATACCGTTGGACTGTGAAACAACCTCCCTCAGGATGTCGTGCAATTGGAAGATGGAATGCGTCACTACCTTAATATAATTCTTGTATTTTAAGAATTTACGTACATTTTTATTTATGTATGTATTAATTTGTTAATATATTTGTTTTTCTAATAACTGATCTTCTCTTTCTGTGTTTCCCATTACCTTCTACTACTTCTTTCGAACGAAAACCATATTCTTTGGAAGCTTGAATTTAAAGTTAATGGCCCCTGTGGGCTTGTTCCATATGAATAGGGTTTATGTTCTGAATAATAATAATAATAATAATAATAATAATAATAATAATAATAATATAATAATAATAATAGTTGCAAGGACCAGAATATCCCTGATATTAAAACGGACATATCCTCTTCCTCAACTTCCCATTCATCGGTCTGGATGCGATAACGAGTTATCTCTGCCTCCCCAACCCCTTTCCCCATTCCCCTCTCATCAAAGACGGGTCACTGTTCGCTCTGAATGTGCCAATTGAATGGGAGGGCCAGAAATCGGTCGCAGCGGTGCGCGCTTCAACATCAGGGTGAATTTGAATCGTCTTAACGAATGTCCTTCCTCCGTCTCGATATTGATCATAGATGTAAGGGAACTTCAGCCCGGTAATGGTTCGTGGACGTTGCAAGCTGTGATTAATCTCAGACTGATGAAAATATAGTTGTTAATGGACTTGTGGGTGTTTAACAGGCTGTCCTATAATTACGCTCTGCTTGATTGACTTGTGTATGTCTGCCGCTATATATGGCTGACAGGTTATGACATTAGGTTTCGTTAGATTAGTTGACGACCTTATATCTAATTTTTTTTATCAAACATTTAACTTTTTCTAAAGGACTGTCTGCTTATTATGAGTAATAATAATAATAATAATAATAATAATAATAATAATAATAATAATAATAATGTCGATATTTTTTTATGAACAATGTTACCTAGTCCGTTTCAAATTCGTCAGAGGAAGAATTAAAACCGAAGGTTCCTCCTATATTTTTTTCAGAATGTTATTTAGAACGCTCATGGAGAAAATGCATAGCCTGTGATTAAATGTAGTAGACACTGTTCGTTTCCCGTTTTCAATGAAAATAATGATTTTTGGTTATTGTTTATATTTCAGGTATTACAGAAACTTTGAAAATTTTTTCTTAAATATTCGTAATGAACAACAGGAATTTCATTACTGATTTAAATCCTCAATTATTTCATTAATAGGATATTTAGCGTTTATTGTTATGGCTTCATTGTAAATTATTTGTATCTATAAGTTATCTTGGCTTTATATTTTTATAATTTTTTCGTACTTGTAAATGATTTCATTGTCTATTTTATGCATTCCTCACCTTGTTTTCGTTAAAGCAACATCGTCCTCTCAGATTAACGTTTTGCAGTTGCCATATATTTTTGCCAACACTGAGTTTAGTCAAGGTTGAGATCTGCATTCCCCGAAATATTTGGCTATATTGCCTTTTATTTCATCTTTCACACTCTCATTGCTTTAATGCCTGCCGTTTCCGTCACTTCCTTTTGGCTTAGGAATGTTTTTCTACCACGTTATGTTCCTTCCTTTCTTAGTCCTATGTTAGACTAATAATAAATATATATATATATATATATATATATATATATATATATATATATATATATATATATATATATATATGTATATATATATATATATATATATATATATATATATATATATATATATATGTATATATATATATATATATATATATATATATATATATATATATATATATATATATATATATATATATATATATATATATGTATATATATATATATATATATATATATATATATATATATATATATATATATATATATATGTATATATATGTATATTGGATGTGTGTGAGAGTTTTGTGTGATTGTTGGTGTTATTTTATTATTTTTAACACATTGATCGACTTGATTTGTGTTTTCAAGGCCTCCTTATCTTCCGATAGCTTAAATTTTTCCCTGGCTTCTTGTAATTCATTGTTCTTCGTTGTTCCCTCCGTCTTTGATAAAGTCATTATAATTCCTCCCCCCGCCCCCACCCCCCAACCCCACCCCACCGGCCTTTTGGCCTTTCTCCGATCTATTCTTGCTGAGTCAGCGGATGACGATGCTTACGTTTATTTAATGGAAAGACTGTTTGCGATCGAACATTATTATTGTTGTTATTATGATTATGATTGTTATTGCTATTGCTGTTGTTGTTTACTCGAGTTGTTAAAATTATTATTTGTTCTAGCATTCATTCGTCCAATTATTTCATATTATAAATATTCACAATACTCGACTTTTGGAAGTCATTTCAAAATTAACACTTTTTACTTTTAGAAAAAAATAAAATTATTGTTCTTTGTTTAATATGATTGAAACTTCCATTTCATAGTACACGTTTTACTTGCAGCCGTTATATAGTGAATGTATTGCTATTGGTATATAATAACTGTAAAAATAGACAACTCTCAAAATATTTGAAGATCAAATGTATAATAGCATTTCCTCACGGAAAGTTCATCCATGGTTTAGGATCGTAAATTAATTTCACGTATTGACGTCTGCCCGTATGTTCTTGTGTCTCGCTGGTTTCAGGTTGCAGAACGGACTTGCAAGACGACAAAAAGCAGAGCTTGGTGCGTGTCATATTGGAGTTCAGTAAATCTTGGGAGTATGTTGGGGACAGTAAATTAGGCCACTGCTGCGTTTTGATAAGTTTTTCGGCGCACATTCCGACGAACAGGCAAAAGGTTGCTGCGTTTTTGCGGAACTATTACAACCTCGTATTTAAAGAACACGACAAGAAAGTTAACCGCCCATAAAACGCTTCATGTTAAAGGCGTAAATACATCACCTTAAAAATGTTTGTTGTCATTGTGCATTTTTCTGTCTGTACTTATACATTCTGTGTAACATTGGTAACTCAGTATTTCTTTTTAATGATTATCCGATGATTGAAATGAAACAAACACCCAGAGTATATGTAGGCGGTTGTTTAAATTGTTTTTGCGACTACAAGGAATGTGTCAGTTGCAGTGCCCTGGTTCGCGAGTGAGGCTTCCTTGATTATTATTGCAATTCCATTGACATGAGGGAAGCGCTCACTTCCTCTGCTGGGTCACCATGTAGCGCGCCCTCATCTTGGAGGCGAAACCTACACATGGGTGTGCGGCCCCAGGATAGTCTTTCTTAAATAAATATCCTCACAGTCTTACAGGTTAGGTAAATACTTTTTCATTGATAGGCAGTTTGTCATTTGTTACATTCTAATATATTTCTGTATTATCTGTAGAGCTGAGCTCGGCATGCAGTTGTATTTCAGTTGTTTCCATGATTTACAGATCTTAAGCGATAATCAAAATAGTATTTCAGGTTTTCACTCGACCATTTACAAATTGATTATTGTAACATGTTATTTTCTTTAATGAAGTCTTTCTAAGAATGTCTCTTAAGATTTTTTATAAGTCCCTTAAAAACAGCAATAACTTTCGTGAAAATACTAATGATTTTTCCCTGGAAATGATTTTTAATGTAATGAACCAGTTTCCTTTCATAATATACGATTGCAATCTTTTTCGTTCTCAGTATTTGCGATGAAAAGGTACCGAGTCTGTGCTGCCGTTTATCTCTCAGATACTTATTGTTGAATGAACACGAATTGAATTGAGTGGTGCCTAGTGAGAGGCTAGTTTATTGGACAACCCCTCCCATCCTGGGAGAGGCGTAGCATCAGTGAAAGATACAAACACAGGACGCCCAAAAGGGTTGAGTCACATAGTGGAACAACCCCTGTAATGAATGAACACGAGGAAATCGAAATGATATCTACCAATACGATTCACTCAAGTCCACTTCGGTCTTCTCATGTGCGTTACTTTTTTTTTCTTAAATCTGGGTTCCTATATATATATATATATATATATATATATATATATATATATATATATATATATATATATATATATATATACATATATATATGTGTGTATGTATATTTACATCAGCCAGTTAATTTTAGCCGCTAGTGATTTGGAAGTAATTGTCATCGTCTGGCCACTGCTGCTGTAGGAGGCGTCAGTGGCTTGGGATTGTACTGCATCATATCTCAAGGTAGAGGAAGGCATAGTAGTGGGTCATTAACCTGTTTAGAAAAGAAATGCTCTTAGATGAGGTCAGCGGCAATAATATTCGTTGCGTGAGCTTCCTTTCTGTGGGTTCAGAAGTGACAGTGTTTTGCGGTGCAAAACTCATCAGCATACACAGTTTATTATTTCTTGAGTTGCTTTGATTAGTTGAGTAAATCGAAAACATTTATTATTTTACTAGGTATCACCACAGGTTCAGAACGAATAAATTGGCGCTACCCCAGTCACCATTTTGGAACACCGCCAAAATCAAGGAAAGAGAAATGTATTTCTAGTTAACTTGTGGGTGTAGGAGACTTTACTTACAAGTCTCCACTTATGAGAAATGAAGCTGCCCTCAGCCTCAGTCGGGGCATGGACCGGATCAGGGAATGTTGTATTCGGTGGGGTATGAAGCTGAACTCCAGTAAAACGAAAACACTATTGATTAGCAGATCCCGTACAGATTTCCCACCCCGTCCTCCCCTTCAGGTGGATGGAACTTTGCTGAACGAGTCTGAAGCTTTAACTATTCTAGGTGTAACCTTCGACTCACATCTGACTTTTGAGAAGCTTCTATTGAAAGTTTCAGCAAATGCCGTAAGGAGGTTAGGTATTGTTCGTAAGGCCTCATATATTTACAACAGTGATCAAATCAGTGCAACCTGTTTTAGGTGATTTGTACTCCCTTTACTGGAACACTGTTCTCCGGTGTGGATGTCTGCTTCTGCCAGAGATTTATCTCTTTTAGATAGAATGGTTCTTGGTGGTAGGTTTCTGTATCCTAGTAGTAGTAGTTATGACGTGGACCATCGACGGATGGCCTCTCGTTTGTCATTTTTTCATAGGTTGTATTTCAACAGAGATCTCTCACATTAACAATTGATCCCTGATCCCCTTTATCTGCCGAGAGCTACCAGGTTCGCTGAACAGCAGCACCAATATGCAGTAATTGTGCCTTGCTGTCGAACTTCTCAGTTCCAGAGGTCCTTTATTCCTCACACCGTTGGACTGTGGAACAGCATCCCAGAGGATGTCGTGCAGTTGGAACTTCAGAAGTTCAAGCGAAGGTGCAATGCATTACTACATACTATTCTTCTTGCATTAATACACTTTTGTCTGTTTGTTAATTTATTAATTTATTTTTCTTTTTTTAATAAGTGAGATCTCTCCTCTCTGTATATTCCTTTACCTCCTCTTACTTCTTCCTAATGAACATCGTATTCTTTGGAAGCTTGAATTTCAAGTCAGTGGCCCGTGTGGGCTTGTTCCATATGAATAGGTTTCATCTTCTGAATAATAATAATAATAATAATAATAATAATAATAATAATAATA
Organism: Macrobrachium rosenbergii; assembly: GCF_040412425.1. Taxonomy (NCBI): domain Eukaryota; kingdom Metazoa; phylum Arthropoda; class Malacostraca; order Decapoda; family Palaemonidae; genus Macrobrachium; species Macrobrachium rosenbergii. The sequence goes on along the minus strand of NC_089743.1, from coordinate 28,841,997 downwards.
ATAATAATAATAATAATAATAATTTTGTGAAATGCAACTCCTCTCTATTAAGAAAGAAAATTGCCAATTGGGCTTCAGTGTGCAGTAAAAGAAGATCACAAGAATATTGTTCTTTGACTAACTACGCTTTTGTGCGGAGCTTGCTTTTATAATTACTTTGTTGCAACAGTAGAGTTCCTGTTTTACATTGTAGAAAAAGGGTCTAACACTTTTTGTCTTGATATAAAACCGTTTAATTAACAGTATAAGTAACAGTTTTTTTTATACTTAGTTGACCCAGCCTCTAGTCTCCTTTTGTACTTAATCCAACAGAATTGTTACAGGATTACGTAACTGATCACTCTTAAATTCTATTGTACCCTAAGTACTGTTTGAGGATTCCTTTTGAAATGTGAAATAAATGTAGAAATACAAGAGTTCCCATAGTTCATGCTTCGTCACACACACACACACTGTACTTATCGCTGTGAAGCTTTCTAGTGTACTTGCTATGAAATGTTTAATTCGAAATTAAAAATAAATGCCTAATTATTAGTGATTCTCTTGCTTCAAGCCTGAGTAAGCTATTGTAGAAGTACCGTAGTAGTGAGTAATGTTTTGTTTTCCAAAGCTGTATGGCTGTCTGAATAACACGCCAGTTGTATGTTTACTGAATGAGCACATCTTTTTTTAGGATTTCCTTTGGTTACATTTTGAAATAGGAATTGAGAATCAAAGTTCAACCATGTGTGCTTAGTCATCTTTTTCCATTATGTTTTGGTCCTTTGTTTTCGTAGAGAAAAGGTGTTCAGCAATGAATGAGAATGGAAATAGCTATGGACACTTTTATAGCAATTCAGAGACTATAATGGCTTCACAGTTGAATGTATAGGTTTATTGTTTTCTGGATTGATCGAGTCTTTTAACGCGTTGATGGTGATGTCGTAGGTGTATTTTTTCTATGTAAGAGTTACTAAGTATTTACGGCAAGTAATAATTGCCTTTTTATTTATTGTTTAAAATTCCATCATTATTACTACTTATGGGTTAGATGACAAATATTGGATAATATTTTCTATTATTTGCCGCTCATAATCGGATGTATTCAGATTACCGTAGCATAATTGATCTTCAGAGAAACCTAAGGTAGATGTTTGGGAAAATGTTTATTTCATCCACATTTATGATCCTCATTTGGTAGGCTCACCTTCCCTAGGATTTACTGAAACTCGGATATCAATGAGTTCTCTCTCTCTCTCTCTCTCTCTCTCTCTCTCTCTCTCTCTCTCTCTCTCTCCAAAAATTTGATACATAGTTGTAACTGTAGCACAGTTCTGAAGTGTACGTCTGAAACTGAATCTTGGACTGAACTCCGTCATTTTGGTAGTGTCTTTCAAGGTACTGCTGATTGTTTTAAAGGATATTATTTTAATGACACATAGGAGGTAGGTATTCCAGTGGGTTGGGGTAATTTTCTTCAAATATTTTACTTTGACCTATTTTCAAGGTCAGCGTTCAATTTTCTCCGGAAATGTACATATTAGCATTTAATTTTCTTTGATATTAAAGAAACTTGGTATGTAGGTAGGTAATTTAAGAGGTTAGTAATTATTTTCTCCAATTCTGTTTTATCTTGACTTATTTTTTAGGTCGCAGGCCAATTTAAAAGCCCAAAATATCACAATATTGGCTCTAGGCCTCAGGTCTTCAGAGTTCGGTATCATTTTCTGAAGATATTTATTTAGTTTTTCCTTGACATAGTTTTTTTCAAGGTCACAAGTCAGTGTGACGGTGGATATTTTATTTTTCTTTTATTTTGGTGCCATTCGATAGCTATGTAAAATGGAGCTTGGTCATTATTTTCTACAAGTATTTTTGCTGTAGCATACAGTTATTTTTCAGCATTTTATTTTAACTTAGCACGTAGATACCGTAAGGGTTTGTGATTATTTTACCTCAGATATTTTTGCACTGGCCTGTTTTCAAGGTCGCATATGATAATAAGGGCCAGAATTTTATCATTCTTTTTATAGACTCCATAAACTCCACGAAAGGTAGAGATATTCCGAATTTCTGTCAAGGTGTAAAATTCAGTTCTTAGGGTGAAATGGCAGCTTGTGGAAGGGGAAGTATTTCATCATTCCAATTTGAATAAAAAGATATTATTCTTACAGTCACCTGTAATATATTTCATTTTTATTCAGGCAAATGAAATATTTATTTTCATCTATTATTTTAAAAAGTTTTAGTGATGCAATGATTACACTTAGATGCAGTAGAATTGTGTTGTTGGTGTCGATGGGTAATATCTGTTCTTCAGAACAGAACAAGTACAGTAGAATTCTAGTTATTATTGTTCATGCAGTTATGGGAATTAAATATTTATAAATACTGTCAATATTTATATGGTTATTGCTATTGCTGATACTGATGTAAAATTGCCATTTTTATTGTTAGCGGTAATGGTATTTTTCCAATATAAATGTGAACTTTATCATTATCACTAGTGTAGATTTTGCTGCTGTTACGGCATTAAAACCTGCTTTCATTGTAGTTGTCCGAAAAGAAAACTATGGTACCAGCTTTGTCTGTCCGTCCGCACTTTTTTCTGTCCGCTCTTTTTCTGTCTGCACTTTTTCTGTCCGCTCTCGGATCTTAAAAACTACTGAGGATAGAGGACTGCAAATTGGTATATTGATGATCCACCCTCCAATTATCAAACATACCAAATTGCAGCCCTCTAGGTTCAGCAGTTTTTATTTTATTTAAGGTTAAAGTTAGCCATGATCGCGCTTCTGGCAACGCAACAGCACAGGCCACCACTGGTGTAGATTTTGCTGTTGTTTCAGCATTAAAACTTGCTTTCATTTTAGTTTTCTAAAAAGAAAACTACTGTGCCAGTTTTTTCTGTCCGTCCGCACTTTTTTCTGTCCGCACTTTTTCTGTCCCCCCACCCCCAGGTCTTAAAAACTACTGAGGCTGGAGGGCTGCAAATTGGTATGTTGATGATCCACCCTCTAATCATCAAACATACCAAATTGCAGCCCTCTAGGTTCAGCAGTTTTTATTTTATTTAAGGTTAAAGCTAGCCATGATCGTTCTTCTGGCAACGCAACAGCACAGGCCACCACGGCCGGCTGAGAGTTTCGTGGGCCGCGGCTCATGCAGCATTATGCCGAGACCACCGAAAGATAGATCTGTTTTCGGTGGCCTTGATTATAAGCTGTACAGAAAACTCGATTGCGCCGAAGAAACTTCGGCGCATTTTTTACTTGTTTACTACTTATATCACTTTTATGAGATTTACTAAAACTCATGAGTTAAAATGACACTTAAGAACGAAGAATCCGTTTTACAAAGAAGACAGTACGGAGAGAAAGGTTAATGGACAAATGGATCTTAAACGAAAAAAATGGAGAGAGACGTTGTATGAAGAGAAAACAGTCATTGTTTGAAGGATTGATTATTTCAAAGGTTTGTTAAATTTTGAAGGTAGAGGGGAGGCTGAGCTGAATGATGACAGAGTGAAAGTGTTTTATGCAAGTCCGAGAATGCTTGTAGAAATGACTGTTGGGGACATGAATAGGACTATAATTAAGAGGCTGAAAAATGAAGAAACACTGGAAGTTGATAAGATTACAAATAGGCTACATAACTGAAGATGTGTAAGCTGTATGTGGATTAGGAAAAGGTCTGTAGGAATGGGTGAAAAAATAATTGTTCCTCTATACAAGAGTACGGATGACAGAATGAACCGGAAGAGTTAAAGAGGCATATCTTTAATTACCATGGTATGGAGATGCATCGTAATATTTTGATTGAGAAAGCAAGATATCATAAGGATGTATAGGGGAAAACAGTTTAGTTTTGGATAAAGAAGGTGTACAGATCAGGAGTTTATTATCAAACACTTGTGAAAAGTTTGAAAGTAGATAGAAAAAGCTGTTTTTGACATTCCTAGGCCTATGAAAACTTGTTAGAAATGGTAGACAGACAGTTTGCTTTTTCAGGAAGATGATTCCAGTCGATCTCCAACTCCTTCAATCATAGTTCTTATCAATGCGGGTCTTGGCCGTCCCACTTTTCAAGAATCTTGAAGTGTCCATGTAACAGCCTCTTACAACTTATTCAGGCCGTAGTTGAATATGTTCTTGCCAAATATATATATTATATTATTTGCTGAGACCATTAAAAGGTTTGTTGATGAATTTGCAGTGTTAGAATTTGCTGACGTAAATTTCACTGGTTTGGTGTAAAATTGGGGGTGAGAAAATTGAATTTGTTGACGTAAAATGTACAGTAGGAATTTCAGGGCGAAAGTCCCACTCATTGTCACTTTTCATTGCCAAATATATAAGTATTTCTATCCCTGATTTTTTATAATTGTTTTCTTTTTTAATCCAGCACCGCATGATTACTCACTTGAGTCTGCGAATTAATTTGTGTAGGTGCTTGGGCCCCTGGCTCAGCTGATTTTATTCATTTGTGTGCTACTTTCATGTCATTAAAGCTGTCGTATAATCTCATTTCATAAATTGCTGATTTTATGTTATGCATTAGCTTGCCCATCAGGAGTCATCATTCCCTCTGGTGCATCGTAAAACAAACTTCACTACCCTGTTACGATGATCAGTGATGTAATTATAACTGCGCAACTTAAGAAAAGTTCAGTTTTATAGTTGGTTTGATAGAACACTGTTAGTCTTGTCGTCTTGCCATAGTCCATTTTTCATTTTTTGCATGTTAATTTTTGAAAGTTAGGTTGAGATCATCTTGAATGGGTTTTATGTGAAAAACTTTTCCACTTTATAATCTGGGATTATTTACCTTTTCCAAATAGTTTTAAGATGTCAAAGAGTTTGGTTTCTGTGTGTATTAAATACATTACAAGTGTGTAAATACATGTACTCACATATACCGTTTCTTTATGTTGTGTTCCTGACGCCGAAAAATTATTAAATGCGCGCGCGCACACGCAGCTGCAAAAGGATTCTTTTAAATTTAGTATCACAAACTGATGTTACGACAACTGAGGTCATCGACGCTGCTGCCACGAATATTTTTGGACAAGGTGACATTACGAGAAAATCCTTTTAAAATTTAAAGGTACAACAAAAGTACAGCGAACTCGGGTTTAGAGTTGCTGTATTCCAAGATATCTTCGCCCCTTAAGAAAAGGTATTAAACACCGGATGCTAAGCCTGTGCTACTTTAAAGACACTCTTTGAAGGTACCCAGAAATCTCCTTGGGATTAAGACTGGGGTGGTAATAACAAGAGCAAAGTAGATGTTTATTGCCCAGATAGGATCGAGAGTTGCTGATACCGTTACAGCTGTCGTAGTCTTCGGGCTCGAGCGGCTCTCAGTGGCCTTTATTAGCTCTCCTTGCCAGTCGCCTTTTACGACCTGTTTTGCTACTTCTAATATCCTTGTTTGTTGGTCATGTTGCCGGTGAAGACTGTTAATGATGATCATAAAGAAAAGTACTTGTGACATGCGCAACGCTAAAAGGATAACTTTTGTTTAATTTATATATATATATATATACTATGTATATATGTGTGTGCCCATAATTGTAGCCTGTATGTATGTATGTATGTGTGTGTCAGTGCATCGGTACCCTGTGAAGAATACTGTACTGTATGTCTTCGAAAGCTTGTACTCTGTAAATTAAAGGATGTGGAATCTAAATCATCCCCTATTATTGAAGACTAATACTAGTACTATGAATATATATACACCGGGAAGTTGTGTGGATATTTTGTAATGTATATACATGTGTGTATGTGTTAACATGCATTCGTATTATACTATTTCATGCATGTTTTTCCAGATTTGCTTTTAAACCCTTTGAACATCCGGAGTGCTTTGTTTTAAACTTAGGTGTTCGTCGCTCAGATGAGATTTATCTATAAAAATGTCTGAGCTTTTTTTTAATCGAGTTAAAAGGAAGCCTCGAAGTATGCAGTTCAGCCGCAGTAATTGTGGAACGTTTATCACCATCAGGCAGTTTGTTAAGGAGTGAAGAAGGCAAAAATTAACGAAAGTATATTTTTACGAGGCTCTTCTTCACGATGAGTATCAAGCATTGTTTTTCCTTTAGTGTCAGGCCTTTAGGTATTCTTAAGTTTTCATTTTTTCTATATACCATTTATAAAGAAATTTTTAAAACTAACAGCTCTAACACCTTATGCCAGATGAAAATAGCTACAGTACCTTAAAAGCTTGTCAAGTTGCGGCGGAACTTTGGCCTCACTGTCTTTTATCGTATGCGGTGGTTATAGATGCATAATCTTTGAAGTCCCAAAGTTATAGATTGTGATGTGAGAGATTGTCTCTATTGTGCTCAGTTTCCAGATTTCATTTACTTCTGTTTACAACTTTTATTTTTCTGCCCCTTTCCTGTTGTTTTTTAGCTTGTCTCCACCTTCCATATATTTCCCATCTTGTCTCGGTAATTGGGCGGCTACTTGGAAATCTTAGCTTAATGATGAATAATATTGCCAAGACCAGGAAGAACATTTTTATTCTACGAGCTTTCGAGGTATAAAACCTCATCATCAGGCTGAAAAACCGACAAGGATGAGAATCAATGAAATTTCATTGATTCTCATCCTTGTCGGTTTTAAAGCCTGATGATGAGGTTTTATACCTCGAAAGCTCGTATAATAAAAATGTTCTTCCTGGTCTTGGCAATATTATTCATCATTAAGCTAAGGTTTCCCATCTTGTTAATGCCATCAGTTCAAGTTCGTGTCTATGTTTTGGTAAGAGATTTTCGTTTTACTTCAGGTTTATTCCTCCTGTTTTCCATGTTTTCCCTGATAGTTTGGGGGAAATGTCTAGTCTCTTTAGGTTGTCGCTTCAGGCCGACCGTTTTAAATGAGTAGTTGTGTCCATGGTCTTGGTTGTGTCGATGACAGAACTATCTAGAGGGACAACATGGGTTCATGTTTATCATAGAACGTCTTCTAATATCTTTATTATGAGAGAGAGACAGACAGACAAAAACCAATTCCACATTCAAGGAGAATTGCCCTTTACCCTGTCTCATGTCTCCTTCAGTAGAAATGTAAGGTTAATAGCATAGGATTGAAACTTGCTGATAAAGGTTTGAATACCATTTCTGTTTTGACTTGAAACTAAACCTAGTAGACAGCATTGTGGATTTACCTCGTCGACTTCAGAATTAGACAAAACTACCTTCGGGTAATGGGATGAGAGAGAGAACTCCAAAGATTGGTGACCCTGATAAAATGCTATGATCGAAACCATTACGGGATTGATGATCTCCACCATATAAATATGGGATGTGGTGGTTTGGTAGGTGCTACGTGATCGACGGCGTGGATTAAGGTTTTCGTCTTCACCCGAACGAAAACCTAGTCGAAATACTATCTAGTGGAAAGACTTTGAGGGCACCGTCATTAATGTATTATATATTATGTATGTATATATACATATATATACATATTATATATATATATATATATATATATATATATATATATATATATATATATATAGAGAGAGAGAGAGAGAGAGAGAGAGAGAGAGAGAGGGAGAGAGAGAGAGACAGAGAGAGAGAGAGAGAGAGAGAGAGAGAGAGAGAGAAGATGTATATATGTGTGTGTGTGAACTTACTGTGTATATATACGTGTAAGTTTGGATATATATGTATGTATTAAGTGTGCATGTTCGCATAAAAATGGGTTGGAATTCTTAAGCTTGTGTTATATTCTAAGTATATTTAGAGAAATAATCAGGTAATTCGGTCATGGTGATATGACCTTGGTATTCTTATTTTTATTTTATTTTCTACGATGCACCACCGTCGGGTAAAATAATCCTAAGGTTATACAAGTAAAGAAAATCCTAAGGTAATACAAAACAAATGCTTGTATTATGGATATCCAACAAGTTTGAATGTTCCTTCAGTTACTTATATCAATCGTGGCAGTGTAGTAATGTCATGTGTATACAAATGTGATTCCGGGAAGGAGAAAAAATCCAATTTGTTACGGAAGCAATTTTAGGGAATCCATTAGGCTTGCCCGGTCCCAAATCTGTTATTTATGGCTTAAGGTATTTCAAGCTTTGGTAGGGGAGGAGGGAGGAAGGGGAGGAGGTGAGGTGTCGCGGGTCGACGTTAAAGGCTTCTTCCACTATTTCGAGTGACAAGTAATCTCCTTTCCGTAATAGATGTTTTTGACCTTTTACCTTTTCAGCACACTTGCGAGATATGTGTAAAAAAAAGTTAACATCTTTTTCTATCACTTTTTTTGGTAAAAGAGTCTCTCTCTCTCTCTCTCTCTCTCTCT
>NC_089743.1:28793697-28828697 GCF_040412425.1 Macrobrachium rosenbergii | reverse complement strand
GCGTAAAAGGTTAAATATTTTTTATAAATGGCTGTTAAATAATTCTACAGTAGGATGCATTTGACTGATTAAATGTGAATGATTTAATTATTGTAATTTGTTTATTTTGAATGACATGTTGGTAAATATTTTTGGATGCAGGCTAACAGCAGAGAACAAATTTTAACCGGTTAGCTTTTAACGATATGTACTTTACGCACAAACACGCACTTGGTAGCGTGTTTTAATGATCTGCGCTATGATCCCTGCAAAATGTGTAGATATTTCCAAATAAAGGCAATTACGGTATATTGTAACCAATTAGCCTTTATTTTCCATGGCTGAGTGTACCGTTACATCGAGTATTGGATTAATTGATCGTCTCTCTCTCTTGCTCTTTCCACAGGTAAATGAACTGAGTAGGAGGCAGGTATCGATGGCGTAAAAGAGGGTCAAAAAGGTGCTACCGAGTACCGGGGAACAACACCAAGGTAAAAGGATTTTTAGTTATTTGTCTTAGAAATCCGCTGATTGGTTCTATCTTGAGGAGTTTCTCATTTTCTTGCTTTTTCATATTCTTGTAGATTTTTGTATATTTTGTATACAACGGCGACGCTTTATTAGAAAATTAGCTATATTCTGAGTTAGCGTTGTTGGAAGGATTTTCATGAAATAACTTTGTCGGAAAAAACCTTTTCTAAGGCGAATGTAAACCTAACAGGCTTGGCAACTAAAGAAAACAACACATTTCAGAAGTGCGCATTACTAGTAATTTCCAGTTTTACGATATCCTTAAAATACCCTTGTACAAGTTTCCTCTTCGACAAAGATAAATCTAGTATAGATGTTGAATTATGGGTTTCTATAAGAGGCAAGTCTCTTGTTTTTATAGTTCTTTAAGAGAATTCTTTACAGTCTTGGAAACTGTGTTCTATTTAGTGATAGAAACTTAATAGAGATTCTCAGAAGCTGCTCTAAAGATAACTCCGATGAGTGCTGAAGCATTACTTTCAGAGATTAGCGTTCATCATTCTTCAAAAACACTAAAGAAAAGTTGACTCAGATTACTTATAGTTTTTCCAGCCACTGGAGCAGATTACAGATAATAGTTTTAGTTTGAAAGATAGAGAAACTGTGGAAACTGAAAGTGTACTATAGTAATCTTGGCGTGCAAGTCTTTACGCATGTTTTTGTGACTGTACTTATACGTTTTCTCTAAATAGTTATATATATAACAGAATAAAGACTAAAGATGCACTATATATTTAACCAGTATGGAAATTTTTCAGGTATTGGATGAACTGGATTGCACTGTTGAAACAGTTTATCCTTAAGATTTGAAAAGAAAGGATATCCTTAAGATCTGAATATAGAAAGGATAGCCGTAATGGGGTTCATTACCTTGAAGTCGGCTTTGCTGTAATTGCTGTGAAATGTGCTCTAGGAAAACCTGGTGATGCACTAAGATTAGTCTTGAGCATTTTACGTTAATGGGTATTTGTAAGCATTTTATACTCCATATGTTCTCTTAAACTGTAGATTTCAAATAATGCAAAGATATTTTATATAATGCCAAACTGACTGATATGGTGCATTTCATCAAGACATGTTAAGAGCCGTTCCCACTTTAAGTATAATGTAACGAGGTATGATAAGGTATAAAATTTTGAAAACATTCTTAATAAAGCGTAGTTGCTAACGTGGAAATTATTTGTTTCTCTCTCTCTCTCTCTCTCTCTCTCTCTCTCTCTCTCTCTCTCTCTCTCTCTCTCTCTCTCTCTCTCTCTCTCTCTCTCGCATTGCTAACAATAATTTCTCATTATCCCATTGCACTGGGTAAATGAAAGAAACTTACTTTTAGACGTCGTGATAAGTGTGTCGGAAAATGTTTTTCATTTCATTTAAATCCACATAATCCTTGTGGTGTGATTTATGTCCGTCTAAAGAGTGTTTCACAGTTAGGGAAATTTTTGAGCAGGGCGTTAATGTTCGCTAGCATGAATAAAAGTGATATACTGTATATGTATATATATATATATATATATATATATATATATATATATATATATATATATATATATATATATATATATATATAATATATATATATATAATATATATATATATATATATATATATATATAATATATATATATATATATATATATATATATATATATATATATATATATATATATATATATATATATATATATATATATATATATATATATATATATATATATATATATATATATATATATATATATATATATATATATATATATATATATTGGTGCGTGTGTATGAAGCGACTGATTTCGATCGCTCGAGAGAGAGAGAGAGAGAGAGAGAGAGAGAGAGAGAGAGAGAGAGAGAGAGAGAGAGAGAGAGCGCTAACTTTGCTCTGTGATAAAGTTCAATATAATGCTCTTCAGCCCTATATTCTCAGCCTGCTCTTTAGAAAAAGTGGGTGAAAATGAGTGGCCACTCAAATATAGTTATAAGATATAAGTTTTTCTGTACAGAATGTACAATAAGTGTGTTCGTACACTTATAACTGTATTTATATACTCATTTACATACATTATGGCAAAAATAGTTTGCAGTGTTTATTTGTTACTGAGTATATGGAACTGCTCTCTCTCTCTCTCTCTCTCTCTCTCTCTCTCTCTCTCTCTCTCTCTCTCTCTCTCTCTCTCTCTGTTGTTTATCCAGAAGAATAGGACTGATAATGAGGTGTTTCCATTGGTTTTGATAGAGATAAGGCTCGAACTTCCTTACGTTATTTCTTTCCTGATCGCTGTTTTCAATAAAAAAAAAAAAAAGTTTTAAAGTCGCCTAAATCTGCCGTAACGATGACCTCGTTCATTTTTTAGCGTTAGTGAATCTTGTTAAGTGCGATTTTTAAAAGGAGAGGGAAGGTACTACATAAAGCAATTTGAGTTTTGTACTTCGGAATTTTACATATGGTTAGGTAATAAACTTTTATTGAAATTTGGGTAAACAGTGATTAGCAGTTCTTATTAAACAACTAGTTATGAGCAAACGGTGGGGAATTTTAAAAGATTTTTGGTAAATGATGCGTTTGAAGATGGAAAATAATGATGATTGTGATGATGACAATAAGATTTCCAAAACGGAAAATAATGATGATTGTGATGAGGACAATAAGATTTCCAAGTTTTGGAAGGAAAGGTATTAAATAATTATTTCTTTCCTTGCTATTTAGGGTCTTTTCTCTTGCCGTGCCTTCTATTTTAGCTGCTTTGTCTCGCTTCAGATGTGTTTTGTGTGATATTGATACCCTGACAGTATATTTCATTTATGTCTCCTTCTCGTCATGTCGTAACCCTCGTCCATATTTTTCTCTTCTTTAATGTTTCCTCATTGCGCTCTTCTTCTTTCCCTTTTCTACTTACGCATCTCCGTTTCAACCCCGTTCTTCCTGTCCCGGAACCTCTCTCAATAATGTTTGAGAGGGAAAGTAGCAATGGCACTTGACTGTATTATGAGATATAACCGTCCGAGATGAAATTATTAGAGCTCAAATTGGGTTGGAAAGATGTGTACACCTGAAATAAAGGGAGGTGGCAGGTGCGTTTTGGCTTCAGGAATATGAGATCGATAGTGGGGAACGAAAAATGGAAGAGAAAACATGCGAGAGAGATGGGGAGTTTGCGCGAGAGAGAGGGGTATACATGAGAGAGGTGGACCTGCACAGAGACTGAATTTCTCCTCCCCCCTTTTCTGTGACATATTCTAGTAGATAATTGTCTTTAGGGAGAAGATAGAAACCGGTCCATAATCACACAACCAGACACCGAATAGTGTAAGAACATTTTGACATGACACGAGAAAGACAGCGTCCTTGAGCAATGGCAAGAGGTCTAGAAAGGAGAAACTGTACTGACACCGGAAGACATGAGCGGTTACAGATAACAAAATAAAGAGAAAAACACAAAAAAACGTGTCGGGGTGCCTTGCACCAAGCAGTTAATGAGGGGAAGAGAATAAGAGTTAAAGGGAATGGAGGAAGATAGCTGGTAGCAACAACGGTAGACAGGAGAGAGATTTTAGTAAGGAACAGGGAAATCAAATTGCTTTTGTTGATAGTTTTAAAAGCAAAAGTATTAGACAGTCCTACCCTTCTGTTTTGCACTAGGCAGTTTAAGATTAGGTTTGATTGGCAGTTGATTGAAGATTGGTTTAGGTTTTTTGTGATAAGTTTAAATTTCTTAAGGAATAGCTCTGTACTGTTCAGCAAGTAACTTTGACAATTATTTGATTACCTTTGGAAGTGAAGTATTTTCATTTTGTGTTTTAATAATGTAAGGAATTTTGGCCGAGAATAATTGTCGTGAAGAGTAGGAGAGCTTTTGAGGGACTTTTGATTCGGATTTAGCATCGATGATTAGTTCTTAGGCACTGGCTGGGAAAGACTGTCCTTTAATAAGAAGCCAGCATGTTCTGTGATGAGGCTAGAATGGTATGTGATTGGAGACTTGTGAATACGTATAATTTTGAATGACAGTGACTGAAAATTGTTTTGATACCGAGGTGAGAGATTTCCCTTGATTTGTTCTTGATTAGACATTAGGGTTAGTAGAGCCTTATCAGTTCTTTGTCTCCTGGTAAGTTTTGCATGATGAATCCTTGGTTTAATTAATAGGAATACCTTTGGACTGGATTGTTTTGCGAGATTTAAGGTCATTTATTGGTTGAATTTTTTATTCGGTGCTAATGATCTGTAATTAGTTTGTAAATGAAAGGGTGATCAGAAAAAATGCCTGATATCTTGTTAACATCGTGACCAAACGTTAGCAGAGATAATGTGTGATTAATATGGCCGTGTTTGATGTGTGAGAGGATAATAGAATGCAAGATTCTTGATCAAGGTTTGATATCCACCGTCTGTGATTAGACTCTAGGATGAATGATTTATTCTCAGCTGATGCTGTGGATTGGTCCGTTCCTAATAACAGGCGTAAATTGGGCGGTTTCGAATCATAATTGTCATTTGTGGTCATGCAGGTGGTAGGCGGTAATGGTTTATGATTTGGTTTGTAAGGGATTGCTTTATTGTTAGTGCATTATTTGTAGCCAGTTATTTACAGTCACGTTTCATGGGATTAGTTTGCTCTTAGATATGAACAGTGAGTAACTATGGACAGGTTGTTAAACATAGACTGCTTGTAAAACAAAATGTAGACTAAGTTTTTTTTTTTTAAATATTATATCCTTTATTTTCTTTTATTTGTGTGAACAGTGTTCTTGTTGCACTTTTCATTTTGTCACGGGGAAGTAATAATGTATACTAGGAGGGAATGTAGAAGGTAACTAGTCAATAACGTTCTACCTGTGCTGAGTGTTTTTTGGTCTGCCAGAGGGAGTATTTATTTTATTTGACTTGATGCTCGGAAAAACAACCGGTGAATGTATTGTTATTGCTGTCGTGTTTTATTGTTAAGTTCTTTGTTATTTTTCCTCGCCCGTCGTGTGTTGTATGCCATTTAAGCTATTCCCAGAAAGTGGCAATAACACTTACCGAAATAGGATTTCATTTTTAGCGTCCGGACTTGAATCTCTTTCATGTAATTCTAATGTATTCTTTAAGTTGCTGTCGTGGATCAAACACTGTTTGATTTCAAGGAAAGTTTGTGTCAAGATATTTATTTCCTTATTTTTAATTGAATTGGTTTTTGCTTCATTAATGATTGACTCATTTTTGCCCCTGCCAGTGAAGTTGGAGAAGGTAATTGTTTTTCCTTGGATGTGCATTATGAAATATATCGAAAACGGAAGGAAGGACTTTGATGAAACGGGAGCCTTTTACCTATCACTAGCGACCTAACTTGAGCATTGCATAATATAATGTTGGAAAGGGTAGGGTAGAATTTCGATTAAGAATGCAAAACAGATGACAGAAGGACCAATAGGGGAAGAAGAGTGTGAATTTAGACGAGGAATTGGTGCTGATCAACGGCTCGCTCGTTATAGAACAGTTTTATGACAAAATTCAAGAGTAGAGGAAAAAAGATTTGTGTGCATATATATGCCTAGAAAAAGGCTTAAGACACAAGCAGTAGAGGAAATGTGGAGTTGTTGATAGATAAATGGTATAATTTCTTGAGAGTGATTAAAAGGTTTTTTGAATTGCAAGTAATGTAGCAGATGTTTGTAGGATATGAGGAGGGGCGTGAGTTGCAGAATAGGTGGAGCAAGGAAGATAACAGGATGCGGACAAAAGATTTGTAAGATCCTTAGAGTGTCTGCAGTGGCCAAGGTGGGAATGTATGAAAGAATGGTTGATCCAGACCCTTTTTATGGAAATTAATTGGGCATTATGGATGCAGTAGTAAGAAAAAAGTTTGAAACTGTTGAGATAAACCGTTTACCTAATATCTGTGACCTACTATGAATCGAAAGGGTAAGAAAGAATCAGACTGTAAAGATGTGTTTTGGTTATGTGGAAAGTATGGAGAACGATAAGTTGGTGAAAATTTTTTTATTAAAAAATGTTAGTCGTGAGGGGGATGGTGAGTCCTAGAAAGCAATGGTTAGATATTGTGAAAGAAATACTGGAAAGGAAGAGTTTTAATATCTACGAGGCGTGAGAGCGCTTGCATGATAGGGGTTAATGGCATTGTGTGTAGGTGCATTTGATGCCCTGCTAGTAAGCGTTTAGTATAGAAATCGATTTGTCCACTGCCGAGTGGTCATTGCCAAGTTATGTCCTGTTTTGTCCTCGAGATTGCAGAGTTGGTTTACTTCCGATGTAGAGCAAGCAGGAGCTAAGAAAGGAAGGGGTTGTCAAGAACAAATTCTTGCTCTCAGACTCATAATCGATATTCCCAGAAAGACAAAAAATCCTATATATTATCTTTATAGACTTTGAGAAAGCTTATGATAAGGTTATAAGGAGCAAATTGATTGAGGTCCTGAAAAAGTTGGAATGTGGGTCAGACGTGTGGCTTAGCAATTCAAAATGCTTTACATAAAACCACAAGCATAATTTATGACATATTGGTAGTAACTAAAGCTGGTGTCCGTCGAGGGAGTCCAAATTTATGCTTTTTTATTAACAGCTTATGTGAACCCAATGATTTGAATGATAAAGGAATGTGGAGAAGATGGTTGGCTTAGGTGCTTTAATGTTTTAATTTTAATGGACGATACTGTTATAGTTAGTACAACGAGAGAGGGAGCAGTTTGGGAATTTCAACAAGTATTAAACTACTGCAATCAGTACAGCATGAAAATTAACGAAGGAAAAACGAGACATTTCAGTGTAAACGTAAATGACAGAGACCCATTGATGTACAGCAGTGTATCTTTTCAGTGGTGTGATAGTTCTGTGTATCCAGGCAACACAGTTATGGATCCAAGTATACATGAACAAGTGGAAGAACATCTACGTCAAAGTATGAAGTATATTCATAAATTTCAATCATTTTTGAAGTTAAAGGTCTGTTCTGCAGCATTGAGCAGTTCCCAGTTTTACAGTGCTGAATCATGGTGTACCTTGAATATGAAGCTGGCGAATTAAATATACTTGGGGACTCGAAAAAGATCTCTTCGTCGTAAAAAATACTGTGTGCATGGAACTGGTTTATTTGAAGATTGGTTTCTGTAGTGCAGCTACTCATATTACGCGTAGGCAATTGAATTTTTTGAAAAAAAGTTAATGGAAAGACCTGGCTACATCCAAAGTTACTTTCTTCAGTTGATTAATAAAGCAACAGAAGTGCAGTCTCCTTTGGGAGTATATTTCCAAGCATTACAGCGAATCCAGGGCGACCCAGTAAAGACTGAATTAGTCAGATTACAGCAAAAGTAAGTGAAAACATTGAATCAAGTCGACGGTTAACTTACAAGCAATTTAACCCTGAACTTGTAGCACCAACTGTTTATAATAGTTGAGAAATAGTCCCTGAATACCACAGAATATGAGAGAACAGCTGCCTGCTATAAAAAAAACATGCAAGAGGGCCGCAGCAGCATCCCAAGCAACTAACTGTCAGCAACGGGCAGATTGGTTGCCTCGTAAAGGGGAACGAGTCTACCTTTCGCTGTTTTTCTCCCAGGTACAAGTGAAAACACTCCACATGTTTTTACGTCACAGATAACATGTCTAACACACAGTTCCTCGTCGACGTGGGTGCATGTAAGTCATTCATTCCAGCCATCCTGCATGAATGCCTCAACCCCATCCCCAGCACTCTCCAGGTGTCTGCTGCCAGTGACGCTCTGCTTAAAGTGTATGGAAAAAAACTATGAAATCATCATTCAACAGCAAACAGTGCAGTTGGACATTTATCACAGCAGACGTCACAATCACACTACTGGGGGCAGATTTCCTGAAAGCCCATGACATGCTAATAGACGTAGCAAGACAGCAGCTAATTCAGAGAGACGGCCCTATTAGCACCCATCACTCCAAGAACAACAGCAAACCCCACATCATGACCAGAGATCCGTCGCTTCCTTCAGGAATCTCCTGAAGTATCCAAAGACGTCCTCCAGTACAACCTAATGAGCACCACAAAAAACCGCATCAAGCACCGCATCAAGCCTTCAGCTGGTGGACATCCCCCACTCCTCATGGTACCTAAAGCAGACAGTACATGGCAGCCCTGTGGTGACTGCCAACAACTCAACGTCAAAACAATACCAGACAGATACCCCGCCTAACATCGCCGATATAATAAACCAGCTAGAAAGCGCCAAAGTATTCACAAAAATTGACTGCTGAAGGGTTACTACCAAGTCCCGGTAGCAAAGGAAGATATAGAAGAAACAGCTATCATAACCCCCTTTGGGACATACACCTTTAACTACAGCTGTTTTGGCCTTCGAAATGCTGGTTCAACCTTCCAACGCCTCATGGATGAGATACAGGGAGAATTGCCCTGCTGCGTTGTTTACGTCGACAATATCCTGATATTCAGCCCCAACTGTAAACAGCACATAAAAGACGTGAGGCAAGTGCTGGAGAAACTTAAAGAAAATGGGCTAGTAGTGCGGGAAGATAAATGTGAATGGATGAAAACTACAGTAGAATTTCTTGGCCATGAAATAAGCCCCAAAGGAGTCAAACCCCTACCAATGAAGGCCCAAGCTGTCACTGATTTCCCAAGCCCAAACACCATCAAAGCGATCCAAGAATTTGCTGGCATGATCAGCTATTACCACTGATTCATACCCAACCTAGCAGAAATCATGCCCCCTTTATAATGAATGCTTATAGGGAAAACCAGAATCTTTATGTTGGACTGGCAAACAAGAGGTAGCTTTTCAGCTAGTCAAAAAAGCCCTGAGTTCTGCGGCAGCACTAATGTTTCCTCTATCCCACAGGTCCCTAACCCTAACAACTGATGCAAAGTAACACAGTGATGGGTGCGATACTCAATCTGGACACAGACCAGGGTTGTCGACTTTGGCATTCTTTTGCAAAAAGCTATCTCCTGCAGAACAGAAATACTCCATATTCAGCAGAGAGTTACTGGCAGTCCACTGCTGTTTGGCATTTCCAACACATGCTCGAGGGACGTCAGTTCGTGTGCAGACGGACCATTAACCCTTGGTCCACGCCTTCACCAAAAATAGGTTGTTGGTCGGTGCTACAGCAGCGTCACCTGTTTGCAATATCTGAGTTCTCCTGCACCATTAGGTACTTGAAGGGCTCTTCCAACAATGTTGCGGATGCCCTTTCCAGAAATTCCATCAACACCATCCAGATTGGGATATTTTATCTCTAGATCGCAGCAGCCCAGAAGGATGACATGGACCCTCAGCGACTCCAGCAGGAAAATCCCACCCTCTTGTGTAGAGATTTCGCCGTAGACAATGGAGAGACGACCATTGCCTGCGAAACGAGTACAAGACGCCCTCGCCCCTATTTGCTGTTGGCCTTAAGGGAAGGGGTTTCAGTCTTGCCCATGACCTGTCACACCTGTCTGGCCGTTCCACCGCCTGTATCCTGTCGGAAGAATACATCTGGTGGGCCATGAAGTCGGACATCAAGAAAAAGACTCGAGAATGTTTCCCCTGCCAAACATCCAAGGTCACCAAACACTGTACAGAGTCAGGGATAGGACAATTCGATACAGCGGAACGACGATTCGCCCACACTCACGTCGACATTGTAGGATCCCTGTTTTTCAGGTGTGAGAAAACACACCTGACCATAAAATTATGCCTTTCTTGCTCTGATGTTAGATGCTACCTTTCCGTTCGCGGCAGCTTATGTCTAGTCAGAAATTTGTGACAATAATTTTACGGGCTGCTCGAGGAGCAAGAGCCCGTGCTGGCACAAGGCCAGCTAAATCTAAAACATGACAATAATTCAGTAGGTACCCAGACGATGTCTCTTACTCATCCCGTCTCTACAACTTCAGTTCCCTTTCATGAGTAATATAAAGAGGGATTTTACAACGTTAGACTACAGTTCACTAGGACATTTAATGACACATGAATATATTCAGAACTTATCAAAATATTTGTATTTGATTATAAAAAAAAATAATGAAATAAATGAAATAAGGTAGATGGAAATAAGTGAAGTATTTTGCATAATAGTTAAGTGCATAAATTATATATTTTTTGTATAATAATGGACGATTGTGATAGTTATTTAGACTTTAATCCCCTTTTAGGTGGTGGCGGTAGTATTGTAACATTTATAAATTATATCCTAAATATTTGTATATTGAACATTTTCGTCAGTAAATAATTACGATAATTAATTAATTATTGTGCGTTCTTGTTTCATATTGGTTTATGAGGTTTTGTTTTAAAAGATATCCAATATATTTGTATAAGTACATCTTTTCATTTAAATTCATCATAAATTATTATTCAATTTATGACTTGGAAAGCTCGTTTGGCAAAATGCCCGAATTCTGCTCGAGCACTATAAAGAATGAGGGAGTACGAGACAATTGATTGATTGCACGTTTATTGTTGTTTTTACTTGGGAACAGTTAATCTGATTGTGAAAAAAAGACCGAGTAAATCCTTTGTAGGTTGAGCTCAAATGCCTTGTACTTTACTATAACATAACAGCTCACCCAAAAGGCTCATTACCCTGCTGAGCTGCACGTATTTTTAGTCTTTCGGGCTTCTTTCCTCATTTAATTACATTTTTATAAGATCTTACTTTTTTAGATTAAATTTGTTCGTTTATTTTTATCTACCCTATTTTGTGTCTTTCCTTGTTTAATTTAAATTTTTTTAATGCAATTATTTTGCGGTGTTTGGAATTATAAGGCTGGTCAGACTATCCAACATTTTGCCCTTAGTTTTGATAACAGTTACGTTGCAGAAGTAAGCTTCCCTACTTTTGTGTGTTATGCATTTAAATGACAAGTAGTATTACACACAAAATCAGCATTCTGAATATTGTGAAGATGTTTGCGGTATAGCCTTACGTTTTATTTATTTTTCACCCTGTAGTGTTTGAGCGTATGTAAATGGAAAACTTTTTACGATAACCGAGGTACATCGAAAAACATTGAATGATACAAAAACATATTTTCATGTATTTATAAATTCCCTGCAGTTTTAAATTCCCACTTTTCCTTGCTTAATCAAAAACCTTGGCTATTTTTTTCATCAGAATTTTAGCGCTTCCGTTTTTGCCAAGGTTCATTTCTGTAAGTAGCCCGGATGCCAAAGCTTTCAGTTAGTCAGTCACTTATACTCTCTCTCTCTCTCTCTCTCTCTCTCTCTCTCTCTCTCTCTCTCTCTCTCTCTCTCTCTCTCTCTCTCCAGGCTCTTATGTAAAGAGTAGCCCATTGTAAGGGAAAAAAAATCTTATGATTGAGCTGTCAGTATGCTGATTTTTATTTGTGATAATTTTTTTTTATTTTAATGCAGATTATAGCGAGATATTAAGTATGTCATAACATATCTTCGTGACAAAATCCTCTCGCTCTGCTTGTTTTTAATAATAATCTGGTATCTTCGAAGCTCATCCCTACCTTGCGAACTGGCAGCCAAAACCTTTCTTATAAATTTCTTTTCAATTGTTGCCGTTGGTAATCCGGCAGGAGGTCTCGTGGCCTAGTAAATGATTCATTCAGGTATAGCAACAGGTCTGCCAAGAAGCTGCCCGCTTCATTTGCCAGAGAGAGAGAGAAAGCGCAGCTTAGTATTTTAGGCTGGTTTTCCATAGATTTTGTTGTGCTCGTTTGAATCTGCCTTTGGAAAGGAAAAGGATCCAGGAGACATGAGGAGATTAGCATTTTCCGATGTCAGAACGAGTAAGTTAGGTACTTACAGTGGTTAATATTCTTTGAATGGTTTACATTTATGGACTTATTTCATTTTACTCGTAATTAAACTATTGCTATATGTTCTTTAAATCCTTGTTATTAACTTGTTGACATGAGAACATAGACCTCTATATGTCTGAAAATAGATGATTATTTCAAATTTATTATTGCACTGTATCATATATGACTTGCAAGGGTAATCTAACATCATTGCGTGTACTGTTATTCCATACAAGTTCAGTCATCTGTATAATAGCTCTACTTTAAATTTATCTCTCTCTCTCTCTCTCTCTCTCTCTCTCTCTCTCTCTCTCTCTCTCTCTCTCTCTCTCAAACATACACATATTTGACTTGACGTAAAATCATTATCCAGTCTCGGGTTTCTTCCTCTTCTGCAGAGTCCCTTCAACTCTATCTCTCATTTCCCCCTCGTCAAGGTCTCTTTTATAACCCACATCTCCCCCACAAGTGTCTTCTTCACCTGTCATCACCACATGTTTGTGTTATCCCTTCTTTCCTGGATTTTGGTCGTCTGTTTTGTTTGGATTTGATAATGCCTCGCTTTCCATGGAATTGCCTCTCTGTCGTATCTGCTGTTTTCAGTATATTAAGAAGAGTGGTAATTCTAAATGTGTCAGATGAAGTGTATAATTCATAAGCGTTTTTGTGCAGAAAGAAGAGGTAGAGGAATTGAGTTACAAAACAACAACGTTAATTCTTTCGATGGAAATCAAGAGTAGGCTTTATTGTTGTAAATTGTGGACGTGTATTTATGTATGTTTGTGCATTTGGACGCTTGAGAGGATTACAAGTGAAATGCTGAAGCACGGTGATGATTTGAGGGACTGACCAGGGTGTATGATAAGTCTGGATGAGGGAATGGGTCTGAGGAAATGGTAGTTGCTGCTCTTTATAAACGTTAAGATATTAGAACTAACTGTAAGAATAGGGTCATAGCATTTCTCATATACCGGGGAAGATATATGGTACAAATTTTATTGAAAGTAAGACAGACAACAGAAGGCTTGGTAGGAGAAGAGCATAGTTGGTTTAGAACATAAAGAGGGGACATAGATTAAGTAAGTGCTACGAAACAAGTGTTTGAAAAGTTTGAAACTTAAAGAGGAAAGGCTGTATGCAGCATAAATGTTCCTAGGAGAGCTTATTGTATAGCTGACGGATGCAATGTTGAGGGTACAGAGAATGTAGTTTAATGTATTGTAGAAAATTGTTGAGTGATTTAATTTTTTTTTTTTATGGAAGTGAAGAGCGTGTTAGAATATGTAGATTGGAGAGTGGTTTCTTTGGAGGAAAATGGAATCTGAGACAAAGGTCTGTCTCGAAGACTGTTAGGTGTTTTTAAGGATGGAGTGATAAGAGAGATCAAGAGAAATCACGTCAGATGTAGGTACAATGTAGAAATGGGTCATGGGTGGAGTGTAAGATGGCTGATGTTTGCAGATTATAAAGTATTGATGATTGTATAGCAAATTGGATCTGTAGAAACCAGTGAAAGTGTTCAAAAGTGTTTCTTAGAGAATGTTGAAAAGGATGCGATCAAAAGTAAGGTTAATGAGGTAAATGGACAATAGTAAGTTAGAGCGATGAACGTTATTGTGGCTGGTAGAAGGATTAATTGGATTCCTGAAACTGATAACAATAACAATGACTATTGACGCCGGTATTGCTGAATAATTGAAGTAGGGAATTCGTTTAGGCATTTTAGAACAGATGCAATGGATAATTTTAAGGTGAGAGAAGAGGCGAATTATAAAATAGTTGAAGTAAGGGAGAATAAAATATAGACAAAGGAATGTGAAGAAAATAGGAGTATGTATGGAATAGTTTAGGGGATGATGAAACAATGTTATTTTATGAAAATAAAGTGTGGCTATTTTTTTGAGTGAAAAAAAGTTTTTAAGTTATTGAGATAAATTGTATACTTAGTATATGTAGATTAGGGAGAATTGAAGGATGTGGAAGTACTGAAAAGTGGAAATAAGGTTACCCCAGGTGACAAATTTGGGGTTACCGAAAAAAGTGATAGGGCTTGTCTGTCTTTGTGAAATGTTGGGCGGAAGGACCAGCTGGACGGCTAGAAAGCTGTGGATAGGTAAAATGGAAGAAGTTTTGAAACGGGAGGGCCTTAGACATCCAGGAGGTTCGAGTGTGTTCAACATACAGGCAAATTGTTTGGTGTTTGCTTGTGGTTATATTGCTCTGCTAATGAGCCGGTACGTATATGAAAAAAATATAATGGATAAATTTTCTGTATAGGATGTTCTTCATCTCTTTTAAACCGTGAGAGTATGAATTAGTCAGTGCATTTTGTCTTGTCTTTGGTATGAAACCACTCCTTATTCTGGAAAAATATGCGTATAATATATATATATATATATATATATATATATATATGAACATGTGTGTGGTCATATAGCTGTAAGCTTATATATATATATAGTAGCTATCAAGGGGCATCCAGGAAAAGGCCGCACGTATATTAGAACAACAGTTTATTTTGCCGTCGTTTTAGAGTTCCTGATCACGATGGTTGTAGATGATTGCCTTGTCTTCTTAACGTTATGAAAAATTTGTAATTTAATTGACAAGTATGAAAAAAAATCTAAGTAAAACAAATCCTTCGGGCCAGCTTATAATCAGCTTAGTAGTCTTATAATAATAATAATAATAATAATAATAATAATAATAATAATAATAATAATAATAATAATAATAATAATAATAATAATAATAATTCGTATCTTAATAACTGCCATTGCTTTCTTAACAGGTATAGTGTCCTGTGTTAGTACTTGCTTTGCTTGCAGTAGCGGAGATTTTAGCAAAAACAGTACAGAAGTGTTGGGAAGGGAAACGTTTTTCTCTCTTCTTTTTTTTTCAAGAGAAGATTACTTGAAATAGTGGTTATTCATATGTATGACCAGAAAGCCACAAGAGGTTTATGCCTCGCTTTAGTCATATTGCATTCCCCTTTGACATTTACATCTCACCAATGGAAACTTCATTCAGCCAGCGTTTCCTTTGTCATGACCCCCGTACTATGACGTTTAAAATAAAGGCCGCGACGTGTCTCCTTTATTTGTTTGTCCATTTATTTTCTTTGTTAAATAGTTCGTTGACTGGAGGATTCAGGTACAGTAACTCGTATTAACTAACCAATGCCTCGTGTTTGCATGAGATTTATACCGTCGGATGTCGGTTTTTCATGGGAAGCACTGCAACACACATGAAATACATTCCTGTAATTTTTGACATATTTTTGCGTTTTTATTTGTACCATGATGTCAGTCACTGATTAAAATATAAACCACTTCTCTTGGTCCCCTTGCAAGATCTTTTCTTGTGCTCTCATTTGTTGGTCTTTCTGGCTCCATTGTGACTCTTTACCACTCACTGCTTTCGGAAGGTCTTTCACAAGTTTGTTTGGTTGGATTGGACTTTAGCCCGCCCCACTCTCAGCCCTCCTTTTTATCCAGTCTTGAGAATTGTAAGAGGGAAGGTGTTATCTTTTCTTGCTAAACATTTATGTTTTGGGATGAAGATGCTGGATCCATACCCATGATCTCGACAAATGTATCATCGGCGTCTTTTATTCGTTCATTCATTCATTTTGGTTATTACTATAAATACTAAGTATTTCTGTTATGGAAAATTCTAAATTGGATTTATAGCAGCATTCCCCACTGTTAATATCTTTTTCTCAGTAGTATTGTAAGAATGTATATGATCAAAGGTTATCAGTGAATTTCTTATCTCGAATTTTATAAGTCTTTGGTTACACGTGACCATTCACTAGTTTTTGACGTCTTCCTCTTTACTATCAACAAAATTTTTTCAGTGCTTATAATTTTTTAGTTGTTCGTAACGCTTTCCTTAAAAACTACGCAGCCAGCATTTATCCGAGTTCAGTTTCAGGTTACTTATCAAAAGCAAGTTGCTATTAATATAAGGACTATGCTGTGCGTCGATTGTTCAAGAAATAACATAATTTAACGTTTGTTTGCTTGGAATTAGTTTCATACTCTTGCATTTATAGCCCAGCTCTAAATCATATATGCAGAAACTTCTGTGAAATAGGATTTGACAGAGCCAGTCGTTTATAGTTCAGAGATGAGTGTGTATATGTATTTATGCATTTATTAAAAGCTGATAGAAGCCCCCAGGGGAGTGTGTCATGTTATTTGCATGGAGGTCCTAAAAGTGGAAGGAAATTTGGTTATATAATATACGCATCAAAAGGTAACTGTAAACGTTATGATGGATATTACGCGACATCAAGAACGCATACTTGATTGCCATAGTAATAAGTCGCGGTAGGTTAGTTCTCATCCATTGTAAAGGAAGATGAATTCCATTTATATTAAGCTTCTCATGAATATGCGATCAATGTTGTTTGCTTACGTGTTTCATCGACATTAAGGTGTGCTAAGGGCGATTGCCACACACTTCCTGATCTGGCACCCAGGTGGCACTCTCCCGCGCTCTGCACCGCACGTCTTCCCTCTCTTTACGCCACCGGTGTAAGTGTTTATGCAGTTTAAGAGGCACTAATAGAGGGCAATTGCATATTGCTCTCTCTCTCTCTCTCTCTCTCTCTCTCTCTCTCTCTCTCTCTCTCTCTCTCTCTCTCTCGTACACAGACACACACACACACAGAGACGGTTGTGTCATGGAAACTTTTCTGCCTCTTTTCATCTCATGGAGTGTCTTCCATACGGACTGGGACTTCCACAAAAATAGTCGACCTCTGATGGAGTGAAGCGTAGTACATTGTTAACTCTTTATGACAGCGCTATTTCAGAGTAGGCGGAAGAGTTGGGTAAGCTATATGAAATGGCAAGGGGAGTGGTGAGGGGTTCATCTGGTCATTATTTTGTAAGAGTAATTAGTGAGAATGGTGGTAGGTACAGTTTTACTAACATGAAAGTGCGAATTCCCGTGGATTTAATGAAAACGTTAAAGGTTAAAAGTTGTTAGTAGATACGAATGATACAGCAAATGTTAAAAGGTGCAGAAGTATGAAGTATAGATGGATAAGGGTATTGGGTGTCACTGTAAATGTTTATATGAGCCTCTGTGAAGGTACTAATTCCTTGCATTGACAAAATTAAAAAAACAGATTTGAAAATTGAAGGAATTTAAAAGTAGCAGTAAGGTTATATGAGCATAGCATGAAAACAGTACTGGTAAATGACGTGCTGAAAATGAGTAAGAATTCTACGATGAAAAGCAGTGCTTTGGAGAGAAATAAATACGAAATTGATTATGCGACATAATAAAAAATATTGTCCAAAGAATATAGTGCTACAATTTTTTTAAGGCTTCTGAACATCGATGACAGAATAAGGAAAGTTTATTGCAGCGAGAATTTAGGACATTTACAGTAGAGTAAGCAAGAGTAATATGGTAAAAATACCGATTGGAACTTAGTTTTCAACATTATTTGATTTAATTGCATCGTCTTTCTACAGGGTTGAGTGATTGAATAACTTTTTTTTGTAAAAATAAAGTCTTCTAAATATCGTATGCGAATGGAATTGATGAAATTTCCAGATTTTCCTCAATTCCACCCGTTAGTATTAGTCGGTGATCCTCTGTTAGGGTAATAAATATCTGTATCATATAAATTCTCCTACATTTATCCGAGATTATAGTTATCTTTGGAATTTTTATAGATATGGTGTAAGAAGACACAGTGAGACTAATTTTATTTGCCCGGAGTTCTGAGGTCTTTCCCTTGGATGATCTCTCTCTCTCTCTCTCTCTCTCTCTCTCTCTCTCTCTCTCTCTCTCTCTCTCTCTCTCTCTCTCTCTGTTAAGATAATCATGGAAAGGCTTTAATTGCCGAGGAACGTGTCTATTTATCATCTTGGCAAAGTGATATACACGACAGATGGCCCCTTGTACATCTCCTTACCTTATTTCCTGTCACCGAGTAAAGCTCCCTTTTCTAGACTATAACACCGTGGCAGTGTGATGAGATAATTGGAAAATAGGGGGAGGAAGAGTAGGAGTAGCATCTTCGGTAGCCGTTGGCATGACCTTAAATTAACCATTAAACCATGAGCAGAGAGCCACGACGTACCATGGGAACCACAGACTCGTATGCTCGCGTGCCCCGGCGCGGTATAGATGCCTGGAAGACACCATACTCTCCAGGGAAGTTCATCATTAATAACATTTTGGGTCCGTAACTGTGACGCCGGAAATCTCCCTCTCGCTGCCTTCTTCAGTCAGCTTTTATTTGTTCCTATTGACCTGCAGTGTTCTGTCGCCTCAACGTAATTTGTATGTGCTATTGAAAATTTCAATAGCACATCGGGTGGTTTAAGGAGTCATCACTTACTAGTTGGTAATTTGCGGGAAAGCAGAAAAATGCATGTGTAATCAGGGATTTTGATTTGTGAATTACTGTTTGAATGTTTGAATCAATATTCAGCACGCACACACAAATATCTTAGGTATGGAGCTATATGCACACATTATATTGGAAAGTATATTAACAATTTATCTTCTCAGTCTGTGCGTGCGGTTCGCCTCTTTGTATCTTTGTTATATCTCATGTGGTTTCAGCTGATCGCGTGATTACCTTTAATCAAGTTAACTAGAGATGATGTGTGTTCGTGTGTCCGAGGACTGACTTTTAAGTGGTGGTTCACTTGTATCATATTTTTTTTCTTTTTTAGCCTAGAACTGACAGGTTCAAGGTGCCTCTTGGTTTATGTTGGAGATAAAGGCGATATTAGTAGGTGCTCAGGTTATTACGAGAATGCTTATTTAGGAAATATTAACAGATGTTCAGTTCATTAAGAGAATGTTGCAACCTGCTTTCTCTCTCTCTCTCTCTCTCTCTCTCTCTCTCTCTCTCTCTCTCTCTCTCTCTCTCTCTCTCTCTCTCTCTCTTTACCTGCTCTGCTCTGCTGTGCTGTGCTCTGGCCATCGCCATCATTTTGTTAGGAGAAAAATTGAGTGCTAAAACATCGATGTTTCCAGGAAATGGGTATATTAAGTTCCAGATTGCATGTGCAACATAAATTGAAATTGTAATTTTCCTAGCGTTTCCGTGTGTCAGTTTTTCGTGCTCACGTTTTACACAGGAAAAGAGACGCAGAAAGAGGTCGAAAATAAAAAAAAAGGTGAGGGTGAACGATGGAAATTATTCATTAAATGGATGGCAGTTGTAAACTGTGGGATGAATGTGAAATCATTTAATATATTCATACTTACACGCACAGACACACGCATATATATATATATATATATATATATATATATATATATATATATATATATATATATATATATATATATATATATATACATACATACACACAAACACAGAAGAGAGAGAGAGAGAGAGAGAGAGAGAGAGAGAGAGAGAGAGAGAGAGAGAGAGAGCTGCAGGTCAGTGGTAGAACTATGACTACCATTCGGAAGGTCCGCGGTTTGATCCCGTTCAGCCTGGCCGTTGAGCATCAGCTAGGGTTAAGAGAAGGACATACGGTAACTATTTCATCCCTAAACACTCATTGAGGACTGGAAAGCTCTACCGGTCACTCGCCAATTCCTCTAAAAGTGGTCAAAGCTTATGATGAAATAGTACACATACACACGCTGTCATATATATATATATATATATATATATATATATATATATATATATATATATATATATATATATATATATTTATTTATTTATATATATATATATATGTGTATTATGTATATAATGAATGGCATTGTCGAATCTTTAAATAGGAACAATGTGGCCATCAGAAACTTCAGCATTTATTGGTATAAATTTATCTATTTCCAATACCAACGTTTCAGGTATACAAATCCCATCTTCAGGGCTAAAAACAGAGTAAATGAAAATCCATACGTCAGAAGTCAGACAAAAAGTGGAACACAACACTAAACCATTCTTTTAAAAAGTAATTATTACATCAATGAGCTTAAATTTTGACATAGAATTATTTAATTTCTTGTCAGATTTTAAAGTCATTGTTGTACTCATTACTTTTGAAAAAAGAATGATTTATTATTGTGCTCCATTTCTATTCTGTCTTCTGATGTATGGATTTTCATTTCCTCTGTTTTCAGCCCTGAAGATGGGATTTGTATACCTGAAACATTGGTATTGGAAATACATAAATTTATAACTATAAATGCTGAAGTTCAGCTGACCTATTGTTCCTATTATATATAACGAGCTTGTTGGCACGCACTGCTGGAACCCATGGAACCCAGGGCTGCTGCCTCCCTTACCCTCCCGATCCCCTACCTACGCTGCCCCCACCCGTGGCCGACAAACAGGCTTGCAGTTAGAGGGTGGGTGTCTCCCCTACCCTCCCATTCCACAACCTACCCCTTCCCCACCTGGGCCAGACAAACTGGTTTGCAGGGGATGGGTGGCTGTGTCATGTCTTCTCTACTGTCACCCAGGGGAGGACAAACAAGCTCAGATCCTCTCGAATTTTATTAATTACACACACACATATATATTATTTTGTTATATACTCGTATATGTGTGTGTGTGCGCTCGCACGCGCGTTGTAGTGAAACAAAAGAGTACATTGCATGAACATGTTTAGAATTGAAGGCCTAAGTCTCAGGATTGTAGGAATTAACAGGATATTTCACAGATTTACTTTATAGCGTCTTAACAGTCTTCATAACATCGCCTTAAGAGAGTTACTTGACTATTCAGCCGTCTTTAATAGTCCAGTAATAAATGCTTTCTTAATAAAAATTTTTCATATAGACCATACGTGTTTGTGCAGCACACCAAAAATCCGTGAATTTTCCCCGCAGGTTTCCACAGACTGGAACGGTCATTCCTGTAAAAAGGAAAAATTTATTAAAAAAAAAGAAATGAACGATGCCGAATTACGTATATTTAGTTAATAGCAAATAGTATCTGCCTCAGAAAAGAATAAAAAGAATGAATAAGGAATATAAACCAAAAATGTATACGTGAGTGTACCCTCAAGGAAATGGACCAAAATTTATGACTATTTAAGGCTTTGTAACAAAGGCATTTGAGCAACCCAAAGGTTGAGAAAGTTGGCCGGAAAAAGTAATTAAGAAACCTGAGGTGACAACTGTGACAAAGAGCATCCGAAATATTCTAGTTATTTAAGTCGGATATATTTGAAATTGGCAAAGGATGTTGTTGCTACTGCAACTACTAAAATTAGTATTTATTTGTATTCAGGTTTAATTATTTTCAGTATTACCATATAGCTCACATTCTGAGATCATTTAAAACCAAAAATGTATTCGGCCTACAAAAAATTTGATGGTATTTTATCATCTTGAAAGGAAACTGAGACAGCTAACATATAAATTTTACTTTGTATCGTACAGCAGTCATTGACCCTTGCACAAAACATCAAGGAAACCCATCTGATAACATTATTGGCTCCTGTCAGATAGAGACTTGTACAGTATAGTGTTGCCAGGAGCGTTGACTTTAATCCTGTTAGATCGTAGAGGTTAAAGGTTAAAACTGTATACGTTTTTTTAAGTAGCGTTATATTGAATGCATGCTCTAAGCGATGGAGCAGTTTGGATAGAAGTGACTTGTAAAATGATGAAGATGGTATAAATATATTGCCGTTTAAGTTCCTTTTAGAGGAGGAGGGGGCATGCGAAAGGAGAGGTACAGAAATAAGCTTGAAGAAAATAAATATCACCTGAAAATAAGTAGCCAGGAGTTTCAGTAGAAGTAGAAGTCATCGATCTGATATCGCTTTATGTATATTTTTTTTCCTTTAGCAACGAAGTTGTTAGTCTTTCGGTTCTCAGGAATTCTTTTGGGAGGAGGTTGCTAGCACCATGACCTACCTCTTCTTCAACTCCCAGCTAGTCATTCATAGTCAGATCAATAGGAGTAGGTAGGTCGGGATTGAACCAACGTACTTGCGAATGCAAGCCCAGTTTTCTACCATTATATATATATATATATATATATATATATATATATATATATATATATATATATATATATATAATCATGAAGCTACAAAGCAATATCAAATTCACGCTACCTCGGGAATATCCCCGATGGAGAATTATCACCGAAGGGGAATTTATATAAGTGATAAATGAATTGGTAGTGTAGCGTGAATTTGATATTAAGCGACATTTGTAGCTTCATGATTGTATATAAATCACGGTGTGATAAAAATTTCATATATATATATATATATATATATATATATATATATATATATATATATATATATATATATATATATATATATATATATATATATATATATATATATTGAAAGAGAGAGAGAGAGTTTATTTCCGAGAATTCTGTTCTAAAACTATTTTAAAAAACGCTAGAAGTAAGTTTACCTAGAAGGATTTAATGATACGCTAAGATAGGGAAACCGTCCATGGCCGTATGTGAATAGACGATACACGTATGTTGTTTTGGTTATTTGATTAAGTATCAGCCGCTACCCTTTTGCAGTGGTTGTTCGGACCCCTTCGAATGCCTCAGTCTTTGGGGCAAGAGACGACTTTTCTCTTTCAATATCAGCATTTTAGGTCCGAAGTTCTTTTATATTCGTTGAAAAGATTTTATATTAGGTTTTCATATGTCAGTATTGTATTTTTTATTTTTTTTTATTGCATTTGTACACTTACTTCCTTTTTCGATTAGAATTTGTGTGTATATATATATATATATATATATATATATATATATATATATATATATATATATATATATATATATATATATATATATATATATACACACACAAACAAACATGCATGCACTCGCTCACACACATATATATATTTATATACGGGTTATTAATGGGGTCCTTTGCTTTTTGTGACATCAGTTCATGATATAAGTCAGTCAATTCTTGATATGTAGAACACCGACACCCTTTGTTTTTCCGAATGGCTCAACAATAAGTGCAATTCTGGTCTTCTCTTGATTTTTGGAAGTTTTATGACATTGTCATTTTACGTTTCATCTGCCTGTTTGTCACATCTTCTAGAGACTGTGCTACATCTGAGCTCCACTGCCCGTGTCGTCCTCTTCCCTCGAGTTGAAAGCAGGGGAGAGTGACCTGTGCTGTTTCCGTACCCACCCTCTTTTTTATTTATTTTTTTTTTTTTTTTTTTTGCTCAACAGGTCTAACCTGGATGGCTACAGCACGTATATGTACCCGACGAAATCACATCGTTACACGATTAGCTGGTCATATTAATTAAAATTCATGTTACATTCATGCGACAAATTGTTTGTCATTTGTTAACGGCTAAATTCGCTTACGCGGACCCAAACCATGAACGGTGCCTTCATTCAGTTAATAATGGCGGCTTTAATTGGAATAACGAATACATGGTGTCGCCGGCCACGTTGCTGGGAGGTTGAGTTCGGGATTTATTCGAGATATGTACAGTATGTCATTTCGGTTAGAAAAGACAGTAATGGCATCCAAGTATTCTCTCTCTCTCTCTCTCTCTCTCTCTCTCTCTCTCTCTCTCTCTCTCTCTCTCTCTGCAATTTGTAATTATGTAAAATTTGTTCACACACTACCCTCTTTCTCTAACTTTAACCTCAGTTCCAATTTTTAAACCTTACAAATACTGTTAACTTGTGAGTTATGATAAGAAAAGAATGAATGGTATATATTTTATGTCGAATTTATTCCAGTTGTATATCTGTAGGATTTTCATATGCAACCGCCTTTCAGTCCAATATGTATAAGCTTATTGTCTGTAATACTGTTTCAGGAAGTGTTCGTTTCTTTCACATCGTTGTTTGTATGCATGTTTACCTTTTTAGAAAAAACCCTACCCTTTGTGATAATAACTTGATTGTATGTGCGTGTGCACGTTTGATGTAATCGATGTAAAGTTTCTCACTGGCGTATGGATTATTTTTTTTTAAATGGAGAGATTTTTATGATAAGTAAGTAAATGTGTATCCATTTTTTATATGAGTTTTATTTTGCCTTATAAGTATATAAATTTCCTTACTCACACACACATTATATAAATATACACATGTATATATTTATATATATATATATATATATATATATATATATATATATATATATATATATATATATATATATAAGTATATGTGTGCTTGTATATGTATGTATGTGTACAAGGGTATAGATGTAGATATGCTCCTTTTGAAAAAGTATGTTAAAGAGATATCACATAACTCAATTAATTAATTCATTGCTTTTGAGAAACGGAAGATGAAAGGAATGACGGAAGTGTTAAGCCTTTCATGATAAGTAATTATTACACTTATTCACAGAAATAAATAATTAACCGTATATATATGTGTGTGTATATTATTTTTTTTTATTTGCAGAGTCAGCTGTGCTTTATGGAAGTGAAGTGCCTTGTTGTTTAGTATGTTTGAAATTGTTACTACGAATTTTTTAAATATTTTATGTGAAAGAAGACGAGGGAAAACAGTAGAAGGGGTAAAAGGATTGGCATAGGTAAAAGGGATGAATGAAGTGTTTAGAGGTGGTTTTGTCATATGGAGGAGTGTCGGCTGGTTGGTTGGTTGGTTAAAAGAGGGTGCAGTTCGGCGGTGTTTTGAGGGAGGAGGAAAGCAAGAACTAGAGGGTGGCTGATTGATATAATGTTGTGAAAGACTTACTGGAAAGGAAGTCCTTGATATCTAGGATGTGTGAGAGTACAAGGTATTGGTGTCCACACACGCGCACCTGTATACACACACACGAACACCCACAATCCCTATATATATATATATATATATATATATATATATATATATATATATATATATATATATATATATATATATATATATATATATAGTATGTGTGTGACAGAGAGACCTTTATAGCGATAAAGCGGCTGATTAGCTTTTAAAGATTTTGTGCACGAGTTAGTTCTGATTGACTTCTTGTAACTGTATAGCCTGAAAGTTATATAGGTGTGAGATATCCTGCTGTTTATATTTGCATTACCTTAATCTAAAAGGTTTCGGAACAGTCAGCCCTATTTCCTTATTTATCCAGGCTTAAAATGGGAAAATTTTGAGGAGATTGGTTATATATTCTTACATTGGCAATCAGAAAAGGACGAAACTCAAGATTGCAATTACCATGGATACTAATGATAGAATTAATAATAATACCAATCATTACGGCTGTATGTAAATCTTGTTTAAAACTTTCTCAGTTATTAAAAATGAAAGCAAGACGCAGAGCATGTTGCTGCTCCCGAGATCACTTAAACATATCGAAGAACCACAAGTAGTCCTCGTTAATCATCGTCCGGAATTCGTACATGAATTCCCGTATCTGGGGCACATCATCAGGGGCGACCTAGGTGGAGGTGCGGCCGACACACACAACAGAGGCGACACAAACTATATGCGACTGGCGACAAGATTGGAAGGGGGTTTGCCTCCTGTCACCCAGACACCCGGCTGTTGCTTTTCCGCTTGTACTGTTACTGCGTGTGTGGTTGTTCCCTTTGGGCGAACTATGCCAAAGAGACCGTGAGACGTATAACTGTTGTTCATAGCGACAATATTATTATTATTATTATTATTATTATTATTATTATTATTATTATTATTATTATTATTACACATCGTGGAATACTTGCCTGCAGTTTTCCCAAAAATTTAAATTTTAAAATGTTATGTTGTGGCTAGCGAGATTATGGATCAATTCAGCATCTGTGCCTTTTTGGCTGGCGCACTATTCTTCGTTTTTGTCAAAGGTTTTAGTTTATATAATAGTTCAGTTTCTTAGTTAGGGAATCCGCCATTATGAATATATAGTGGAAATTTGGCAGAGTAATCCAGAAGTGAAGAATATGTACAACATTTATCTTTGAATTCTGTATCATTCGCACCTAAGCCATAACGGACTGACTCTTACGGAAGAAAATAATGTAATGCAAATCCCCTAACGGTATGCCAGTCATTGCCGTCATTCAGACCAAGAGGATAAGGCATCCTAAAGCTTTCATGAGAGTAGCATCTTCCTCTCCTTTCCTGGTTAGTCCTATGACCAGATCGGCGTAATTCACTAGTAGAATCGTGCCCAGATTTTTAAAGTAGTCCTTAGTGTTGTGGGTATTTATCTTTTCATCAAGTTTGATAGGTTGACCATTAGGGTGCTTTACGTAATCACTTGAAAGCCAGTCGAAATTAACGTGGTAAATATTCCCTCCTTTCAATGAGTACGAAGTTATTACCCTTGTCATTTCCATATGGCGTCACTGATATTTGACATATTTGGTGTTGCTTTCATGCGCCTCGTCAAAATTTGGTCTTAGGTTGCATGCTTTTCATATTTAGTGTCAGTTCCGTAAGGCTAAGAGAGATCGAAATCTTAAATTGAATATCAGGATGGGGCTAATCCTCTTGTGGACGTCGCAGTTCTTTCACTCCATTCCTCCTTCCCTCTGTTTGCGTTATATTCCTCTATTAGGACACAGGATAGTTAACAGGGATATGCGTCCCATAACGTGCTTCCGCACATGTATGCTGATTTCAGTGTATTTGTATAGTTCTTTGTTTCTTTCAGTTTTGTCCCAGAGAAACTGAATCACATAAAGCTGCTAAAATGAAGCACAGTGGCTGTAAGGTCAAGGAGACAATAGATAGTCCTACCGTACTTGGTCGATACCATGGAATAAAGATATCAAGAGGAGAGGACATTTCCTATATGTGCAGTCTTTTTGTTCTTCCATTCTTTTGCCATATAAGAAATAAGAAAACAATACATTCGTGTGCCGGAGCAGGTCTTTCGTTGTGTCTTGGTCTGGAGCGATTTACAGACCATCTTCCATCATTTTCAACGTGAAGGTGGAATAATTGTGATCATTTGTATCCTCTCCCTATGATATTCCGTCCTTTGAATAGGTTCAAATAAGCTCTATATATCGCGAAAATTGGTATAAATGGACTTTGATATTCACTGTGTTTTTAATCATCATTTTTAGAGATCTATGGCTATTATTAATTATCGAGAATGCTGTCCTGCCACCATTATTTTTAATTGGCTCTCCGTTTCCGTAGCTTGGATCTGTTTGTGATGGAATAGAATGAGTAAACGAACAAATAAGTAAATAGAGAGAGAGAGAGAGAGAGAGAGAGAGAGAGAGAGAGAGAGAGAGAGAGAGAGAGATGGCATGTGTAAAGGGCAGTTGTATGATGACTCTCCATCAGTGTCAGCAACATCGAGCGATTTCCACAAACTGGCTTGGCAACAACTATGGTCTTATTATATATGTCGTTTTATGTATGTTCCTGTCATATCTGTTCATCATGTTTGTGCGTCCATTATTCAGTTTTTTTTTTTTTTTTTTCATTATGTCTCCTATCTCTCCGCGCTTATACATCCATCATATGTGCTTTTTTTTCCATGGAGATTTTTACTACTTTTTTACTCCATATTTGTCGGTCTTTTGATCTTCGTTCTATTCTGTCAAGTCTATCTATCTTATATGTTCGTGTGGACGCTTTCGCTCTTGCGGGCATGCAAATGGATAGGGAGACTTGAAATGACAGAGAGATATTGATAGAATAGGGAGAGAGATCGCTGGATCACGAGATGACAGCAACAAAGGAAGAATGAAATATAGAAAAAGGGGAGAGGGAGATGAGATGATTGGATGGAAATACATCTATTAATGGATGTAGAGGGGAAAGAGAGCAGTGAGAAGAGGTGTAATGGATGTTGCAATAATGACAGGAAATAGTAAAAAGGAGGATGGTGGAAGGGAGGTAGGAAGGGGAAAGCTTGGGATGAGGATAGGGAAGTTTATTGTGGGTATATATATCTATATATATAAAAATGGATGTGTGTGTGTATGTTCCAACCTAACTCTGAAACGCATTGAGCAATTTCAACCAAACTTGGTATACATAAGACTTACTATCTGGAAAAGAATACTGTGGGTAAGACATCACGAGCACCAAAGAGGGTGGGGGTGGGAAGGGCTTCCCTGCAACAGGGCTGATTCTGCCCATAGACTTAGTAACTAAATAAACCCTTTGGGTTTATCATACCTCATTTCGGTATACATATGAGTTACTATGTGGAAAAGAATACTGTGGGGGCAAGACATCACTGACACCATAGTGGGTGGTGGTAGGAAGGGTGGTGACATGTAAAAATAATAGAAAATGACAGATATTAGTGTCTAATCCATAGTTTTTGGGGTCACTGGGATGAATAGTGACACTCCTGATGCCCTTTAATTCCAAGTTCAGCCCCGATAGGAATGGAGGATGAGAAGGGGATGAAATATAAAATGTCAAAAATGCTTGCCACTGTAATTGAAGCAACTATCTTAACAGAAAAGGGAGAGAGTGAAAGAGAGGGGAAAGTGTGAGAGGGAGAGGAAGTGAGAGAGAGAGAGAGAGAGTAGAGTAGAGGGGGTGTTAGGGAGAACAAAGAGGGAAAGAGAGAGAGAGAGAGAGAGAGAGAGAGAGAGAGAGAGAGAGAGAGAGAGAGAGAGAGAGAGAATTAATTGGTTGTCATTCAGAGATTTCCGGGCAGCCTTGGCTTGGTCAGCTAGTATATACATACATATATATATATATATATATATATATATATATATATATATATTTATTATATATATATATATATATATATATTGTATATTATATACATATGTATATATATATATTATATATATATATATATATATATATATATATATATATATATAAAATATAATATAATGGTATAATATAATGTGTGTGTGTGTGCATGTATGTTTACATTATTTATGTATTCATAGTTACAGGTATGTCCGTGTGAGTGGGATAACTTTATTGCTTATAAGTTATGTATGCAGATATATGGTTGCATATGCATCTATGAAGGGAACGTTAAGAGAAAAGAAAAGGAAAAAAGATGTTCCGTGAGATTGATTCTCCACTTTAACATCGGACTCGTAAGAAAAAACTAAAAAGAAAAATGATGGCAGAACCCGGTATAAAATAAAAGCTGGCGAAGGAGAGGGAGGGGGAGGAAGAAATGGCGGCTGGAAGATAGAATGGAGGTTAATGGAGAGGATTACATTTTTTTATGAGAAATGAGAGCTTGAACGAGATAAGAGCATCATCTCCATCACGTTTCTAATTAAAAGTTAGCTCTGTAATTATGGCGAAGCTCTGCTATTCTTCTGCGTATGATATTAACTCGCATTCTGCCTTACGTTGTCACGATGATGGTCTGTATTATTTGACATTACTCTTCTCTATAATTCGCCGCGTTTATGAATGCTATTACCCAGAAAACTTAAGAACGGGATTTCACGCATTAAAATGGTTAAGAAGGACTTGGGAAAGTAAACATTTTGGGTACTCGGACCCTATTCCGGACCCAGTGGTGATAATCTGATCATTTGTTTGCGAATTTTTTTTGCTTTAGCAAGTGCTTTATTATTATTATTATTATTATTATTATTATTATTATTATTATTATTATTATTATTATTAAAAAATTCCAGGAAAGGGGAGGACTCATTATCTCCCTACTGAGTTTGGATATCGCATACATATCTTTTATGAAATTCAGGAGAAACTCCTGAATAATATGTTTTAGTCTCGCTCTAGTGAGTTTATGACAATAAATATTATATAGGTGAAATTCCGTTGTTCAGGCCAATACGTTCAGAACACATAAGAGAAAGCAAGAGACCAGAAGCGTTTGACTGATGTCGCGATGATTTTTGTCAGTGGGATTAGACGTAAGCGTGTCATAATAAAAATTACAAATGCACTCTGACCATCAGTAGAGATTTTAATAATATTCATCGTTATTTATGTTGCTGCTTATGTAGGCATTACTTAAGGTTGTCTGTAGCGTCCTTTCTACTCCTGTCTGCAACAGCTTTCATTCCTCTTACTGTACCTCCATTCATATTGCCATTCTTCCATCTTACTCTTCACCCTCTGCTAACAATTGTTTCATAGTGCAATTGCGAGGCTTCCCTCTTGTTACACATTTAAAACCTCTTTACTATCAGTTTCCCCTTCAGCGCTGAGAGACCTCATTGGTCCCATCGCTTGGTCTTTGGCCTAGGTTTTATATTCCATTCATGCGCCTGTATTTAATGCGGGACATGTGTCGTATGACGTTGATATCCGTCTGTCCGCTTCGCTCTGTCCGCTCTTCTCATTCACCATTACAACTAGAGAAGGCTTGATGGTGTTGTGTGGATGATAATGGTATGTTGTTTTAGGAGGGTTTCAGAGTCAAAGTGTCACCTTGGCGGCAGCGACAGACACGTCCCAACAATAAGCAAGCGTATAGTGCGCCCTTTAACCATGCACCAGTTTTAATTGCTGTCTTTATTCACAAGCTTTAAAACATTTTAAACTCTTGCATAAATGACATAGTTCCAGTATTGGTGATACTTCCATGGAAGAAGTTGAGCTTTGTTAAAAGATAAAAAAAAAAATCTAAAGTATTTTCTGTAGATTGAAATTGTTTGAATCTTGAATACCTATCTTCTCTGTCTTATAAATCGATTCAGACAATAAATAAAGCGTATATTTATCGTCGTGCTTAGTTATTCTTTAATGATGTTTGAGTTCTGTGCTTACAATTCTCTCTCTCTCTCTCTCTCTCTCTCTCTCTCTCTCTCTCTCTCACTCACTTCTTATACCGATTCTTTCCGTTATCCAGTATTGTGATTGGTTGGGGATTAAGCAGGGGAAAACAGATAAATAACGAATGTTAAATTATGATAGCGGAAGGGGTTGTCGAATTAAAGAGAGTAGATAGTGTAAGGGGAACCACAAATTACCACGAATTGATTAAATAAGTGCAGGGTTAAAAGAAGAAAATTCTATTACTTTTATTGCTCTTATCATTACTGCTGGTATCTCTCTCTCTCTCTCTCTCTCTCTCTCTCTCTCTCTCTCTCTCTCTCTCTCTCTCTCTCTCTATGTATGTACTTTTCACGTTGATTTTTTAATCCACTCTATTAGTATAAATGGCCACGCACATTTCCGTGAACTCTTGGAAATTTTCGTCCATTTTGTTTCCATAGAGATAGCGCTGATGGTTCGATCATGCACTTTGCCTTTGATTCCTGTCTCTCTCTCTCTCTCTCTCTCTCTCTCTCTCTCTCTCTCTCTCTCTCTCTCTCTCTCTCTCTCAACCTGGAAGGTCTTTTTTTTAGATTTTTTTTTAAGGTTAAAGCTGTATGTGTACTGGCATATATTAGAATTCTTTCCGAAAGAGTTCTGCGTTAAGTGTTTTTTAATCATTTGGATTTATTTTGGCAGGCGTATTATATTTAGGCCGGTGAGATGGCATGTTTTTAAGGGTGACCTTGAAACATTTTTCATTTGTAATGGTGCATAACTGGTGAAGGCGCTAAATCCAGTTCACCGTTTATGGGCGATTGTTATTCGTGTATTTTTGTCATCTACAAAGCCGCTGACACTCACTGGTCACTGCACACTGTAGAGATGGTGTTAATTTCACGTGTTTGAGTGAATTTCGGCAGACTATTCAATTTGCTTGTATGTTCTCTTTGTAAACAAGGACAGGCAACTAGATATTCTCGTCTAATCCACACGTGGAGGAGATGAGGGAAAATGTCATGTACATGTTACTCATGTATTTCATTTTACTTCGATATGGATACATGAACTATATTGATATATACGATTATTGGATTCATTGCTTATCATTTACCCAAACATTTCATATTCGTGAAAGGGCTCTGGTGACTGGTACAATACGTGTACATACGCTACCGGGGTCTAAGCGATGACAGACAGGGAAGCCGATCGAGACTACAAAGTCTACCCCAAAGCCAAATCAAAGTCCTCCTAAAAGAAGGCATCGTGCTTGCCCCATACAAATGGGAAAAAAGCACGTTAAAAAAAAAAAAGAAGAAGAAGTACTGTATTACCCTTTGCCTAATATGCTAAAATGTTATATCTGGTCCAAATTACTGCCAAGTCCATATCTCAGATTAGATTGTAGGTCACATTCTTTTCCCAGTGGAAGAGGCTGTTCACGTCAAGTTAATATGTCTCAGGAAAGAGACCAGAAAATTAATTAATTAGTGAGAGGGGAGAGTGCCGGGCCCGTTGAATTTGAGAGAGAAGTATATTTTTTATATATTTCGCATGTATTTCTTTCCCAGAACAAAGAAAGTCACGTTGTTCTGTACGAGGATTTTGTCTCGGATTAATCTCTTCCCTGTCCAGAAGCTTTATCCTGTTCCTGCTTGGTACTTGACGAGTCAGGATTAGGCCATGTTCGCGGATTAACACCAGATCGTAAGGCGGAGTTTTTTTTTCAAAAGCAGAATTACCAATACAAAAGATTTTGAAACACAACGAACAAGAAGTTTCCTGGATCCCGCGCCAGTTATCAGTTAGATACATTGTCTTTTTCAGTTTTCTGTAAAAGAAAACTATTGCCTTTTTCTGTCCGCCCTCAGATCTTAAAAACTACTGAGGCTGGAGGGCTGCAAATAGGCATGTTGATCATCCATCATCAAGCATACCAAATTGCAGCCCTCTAACCTCAGTAGTTTTTATTTCATCTCAAGTTGAAGTTAGCTATAATCGTACTTCTGGCACAACAACAACACATGCCACCACCGGACCTTGGCTGAGTTTCATGGGCCGTGGCTGAGGCCACCACCACACCGTGGCTGAGTTTCATGGGCCGCGGCTGAAAGTTTCATACAGCATTATACGCTGTACAGTAAACTCGATTGCGCCGAAGAAACTTCGGCGCATTTTTTACTTGGTTTTTTTTTATTCACAATGGTTTTTAAAAGTGAGAATAATCGTTTTTTTTATATTTATCATGGTGATGCAAAAAATCCTATCCAGTGCAAAGATCCTCGTTATTACACTCCGGCTTGGTATCATTTTTCGTTGCGTGTACTTTGTTCGGCCTCGGAGAGAGGTTTATCTTTAGTTTTATATTTATGACACTAGATCACTTGTGAGGTGGGTTTGTTTCGTGGTATGGCATCTCGTGTGTAAATTATTTCTACTTGTTATTGGACATCTCTTCCACATGTTTTTCTCAACTTTCTTATATAACCTTATTATTCATTAGGGTTGGCACAATTTTATATGTTAAAATGTAAATTTTAAAACATCTCCTTTCTCTGTCCCCACCAAACACTGCCTTTATTTCTCCCCTTTGCACAGACAAGCTTCCCAAGTAGCCACATCCTTTGAAACTCCACATCAGCATCCAACACGTATATACCTTTCATTTTTATTAATCTCGTATGCCCTAAAGACATTCATAGCCAAATTCAGAATTTTCCAAAAAAAAAAAAAAAATTATCAGCACTTTTGATTTCAGCTCAAATATATTAAAGAGAAAATATCTGTTGCGACTCACTTCATAGAAATCAGTCCGATCAGCCAAATATCGGCATTGATTGAAACGATCCTTTATTCTCGCTTTTGCTTCACCTGGAAATCATCAGGAATGCTTCGGGCGACTTCTTTTCTCATCATTATATTCCTCGGTATACGTTTCCGTCTTTCATACTCTTACATATGACCTGACATCATTTTTTAGAACCACATGTTCTCAACAACGGATACTCCTACATCCAATCAAACACTAATTTAAATCACCGGTATGGAAGATTTCCTTGCCACCTTGTAATTTCTTTAGGTCTGTGGAATAAATACAAAGGGTATTTTTAAAATTCTAGGGTTTTTAATATGAAAATTGCTTCATCATTTTCTTTGCTAAATGGAAGTCTAGTGTGGTTGTAGTTGTACAGGGGACGTTATGTCTCTTGCTTGCGACAAGTGTTATTTATTACTCCTGAATCACGCAAACTGCTAATTACATACGTAATGACGAATAGCAGATAATAAACAGGGAATGTATATACAGGATGAAACACTGTAATTCTCTCTCTCTCTCTCTCTCTCTCTCTCTCTCTCTCTCTCTCTCTCTCTCTCTCTCTCCTTTTGTGTGCGTATGGTTCAGAACAGGGTTATACTTACTGAACAAAGCGCTAATTGAACTTGCAGCATTACTTTGCTTTTGTTGGAATCGTTGCCAGACATATTGCATTGCCATTCATTAAAATCTTGCCAATGAGAGGGCACCCTCGGACGTGCATTGCATGCCAGAAATTGAAAACGCCTTTAATGGCATAATCCATTTAGTCTTGCATTGTACTCATCAATGCGCTTTGTTTGCCAGTTGCGTTTCTTTTAACTGAGGGCACAATATGGACTGGGT
Organism: Macrobrachium rosenbergii; assembly: GCF_040412425.1. NCBI lineage: Eukaryota > Metazoa > Arthropoda > Malacostraca > Decapoda > Palaemonidae > Macrobrachium > Macrobrachium rosenbergii. Next base: position 28,794,157 of record NC_089743.1, on the reverse strand, counting down.
AACATTCACATAGTGCATGGAAAAGACATTATGAACTCAGAAACATTCACTTAGCCTTTCGAGGGGAAGAGCAAATGTACTTTTTATCATCCGTGAAGGTAGGTATGCTTTGCAGTTCAGAATTGGTTGAGTGGTGAGAGGCTCTCTCTTTCTCTTTCACATTAAGGTACTGTATATCCCCGAACAAGGGGCGGCCCGGAGAAAAAAAAATGACAGAACGTTACGGCCACATTTCCACTTTTAACAGCTTACTCATGGATGAACCTCCAGTGCAGAAAACATCCATAATATTGTCTCTCAGACACCTACACAGGAGGGTGGCCATCACATGGCACACAAGATACTCTGTTCACCTCTAACTTGCGCGCACACTCGTACTTCCGGGATATCAGGCCCTTGGTTGCAATGACTCTTTCACGCTTTACATCCGAAGTTTTCTGGGTCTTTCCCTGCTCCCCCC
>NC_089743.1:28763697-28791197 GCF_040412425.1 Macrobrachium rosenbergii | reverse complement strand
AAACTAAGGCAGTGTTGTTCGGGGGTTTCAGTTAGTATCAGAGCGTCTTTTGAACTTAAAAACATCACGCATTAAACTTAAAAGCATCAGCATTAGAAGATTTAAAGAAAATTGTTTCCTCAGTTTAAGAGGAAAATAATCAACACCTCTGGTACAAGCAGTGTGACATACTGGCCCCTAAGTGGCTTGTGAATTTTGGTCCAGTGCAACTAATATTGCTACAGGTAAAGTACGTCTGAGCCACACCAAAGCAAACATGATTTATTCATTATTTTGTGTTTGTGATATATATATATATATATATATATATATATATATATATATATATATATATATATATATATATATATATATATATATATATACATACATACATATGTATATATATATATATATATATATATATATATATATATATATATATATATATATATATATATATATATATGTATAAGTGAATGTTTGTATATTTGTTCAGCTTTATAGAAATCCAAACCGCTTGACAGACCCAAACAAAATTTTGCACACGACCTCTGTGTCACCCCAGAAAGGTCTTTAACTCAAAATCAAACCCCTACCCCGTGACAGACATACAAACACAGACCAAACAAATAAAATTTTCGTTTTTACGTCACCTTTTCCTTCAGTTTTCTGGGTTTATTCTCATTTTTCACATGACACTTCACCTTTTCTTCTGGCGTTGCCAGAAGTATGATTAACCTACAACGATAAATTCCCTATAAAATCAGTTTTTATCAGAATTTATGTGATTTTGATCATAATTTACGATAATATTTAATATAATTGTTTATTACCTCAATAAAATCTTTATTGAAAACCTAAATCAATAATTTCTTTCTGTAGTAAGTGAAGCCGAGTCCGCACATGCTTAGTAGTTACTTAACGTGCCTTGGACACTCCAGAGGTTGGAATTAATTATCTTGTGACTTGGCAGAAAACTTCACTGCATATGGAAGATAAGTTTCTTTTCACGTTGCTTGGTACTGATTACCTGGAAGATAATGGCTGAAAATTCTAGATTAAAACTTTACAGGAATATAGATCCATTACATTTGGAAATCTTTTCCAAAAGGCACTTGGAGGGTAAATGTATTAGATACAAATAGGTATTAAATTAAGAAATGGCAACTACTGCACTTCGAGAAACTCTAAGTACTCACAGCTTTTACAAGACGTCAATTTGTACCTGTTGCTGATGTAATCATGTACAGCCAGGAAAAGTATTCCCATCATTTAGGAAAAAATATTATTGTTTATGGTTATATATTAGAATGATGTATATTTATTTCTATATTTTATCAATGAGTATTTATTCAAAACAATAAACCTAACATTCCTCCAAGAAGGGAGAGATTTTGTGTGATTCATGATTACGTCTAAATACTCACAGCTTTTTGACCAAGATTATAGATGTCTGTTACTGGTGTAACTTTATACACAATTTCCCGTTAGGAAAGTTTTATTTTTCATTGTAAAGATAATGTTGTAATTTATTTTATATTTATGTCAATGGGTATTTATTCCCTAAACCTAACATATAATAAATATTTTGTGATTCATGATTACGTTAGTTAGCAGTATAGGAAAGATTATATGATGAGGACGTTAACTTTATACACAATTCTGCAGCAGTTGATTTGATGTCATTGTAAAGATAATGAGTTGTAACAGTTATGTTAAAAACGTCCCTAAAACCTTATTAAAAAATTACGAGTTCTATTCTTATACAGTATTAATGAGTTTAAATTAGAACTGAGGGGTTGGTTCAGTTTTTTATGAATTGGACAGTGAAGTTTACTTTCATTATAATAACTCATATCATAAAAAAACATCATTGGCATAGGCCTATACCAAATTGTCAGTATCGCATGGAAATATTGTTTTAGAGTTTTATTGTGTGATTTGGACTTATAACGGCCTACAAATAGCGTTGAAGGGTCTAACAGTGAAATGAATAAGCCTGTACATAACTTCTTTGTATTCTGATCAGAGCATATGAGATGCTTCCCAGATGAAATACAGCAGCAAACTGTCACCCTCTAACCTGTCCCCACGTGCAATTGCCAGTCAGTCGGTTGGAAGGTATTTAGGTAATACCATCAGTCCATCCATTCTGGTGAGTGGACTGTCTCTGCCCACAAACTGTTGTCTACATGTAAGTTTTAACGGCAGTTTCGATGAACTGACAGAGGAAAAGACTGGTAAACTTGATCGGCAGTACACGGTCTTAGGTTGTTGAATTCTATAATAGTGAATGGGTGTGTTGGGAGAGAGTGAGAAAGAGTGTGAGAGGAGAAGAGTGAGAAGAGGCGGTGTTAGGGAGGAGAAGGCGGGAGAGAGAGAGAGAGATAGTTCATTGAATGTCATTCAGAGTATTTCCAGGCAGCACCAGGTTGGTCAACTAGCATTATATATATGTGTGTATGTGATTATATATATATATATATATATTATATATATATATAAATATATATATATATATATATATATATATATATATATATATATACGTTTGTCCACGATTAGATACGTTAACTAATTAATTAATAAGATAAGCCTTACTTGTACTCAGTGTGGACATATGTAAATACCAATTAATATATGAAATATACAAAAGTACACCTAATGATAGTGGTAGGTCACCAATTGAAAGTTTTGTTCATTACAAAAATATTACTTTATTGACACAACTTAAGCAGTTTAATACAGGAATACTGATTTAGCTCTCAATAAAGAAAATAATAGTAAAATTTACGGCACCTCAAATACTGATTCTGTTTGAAAGGAATACATTACTGCTACAATCGATAACACCATGGAATCTGGGTCCCCTCCAAGGACTCCCTTGCAATTACTAATTTCATGGAATGTTGCACATTGAATAGCCTGCCGCAGTAATGCAGAAATTCTTCCAAGCAAGATGGAGGACAGGATTACGAGGTTTGAACAGATGACACGTCTCTGGAAATAGATTTCCCGAATAAGAACACGTACATAGAAGATTCTCTCATTTACAATATTCTGTCACAGTGGAAGGCTAATGTACTCTGTGTTAATGAGCGAGTAATTTTTTCATTAATAACTTTAATTTATATGGGGAACAAGGAGGCTAGTATGTAAATAAAGTTTTTATTTTGGGGAGATGAAAACTTTAAAAGAAAATGAGAGATTTTAGTGAGAGAAACAGAAGCTGGCACTTATTAATTGTTAAACTCAGACTCACCTGGCAAACCAGCATTGCGGCGTGCACTACTGTAATTGAGCTTGGTCCAATATGCCTTCCATTAACAACTTAGGGGCGACTTGAAGCCCAGGTCCCTTGTGACCTACTAGTACATGTGGCCGTGCCAGAACATAAGCCTACGGCCAGAGATCAGACGTAGGAGGCAAAGGTGTTACTTGGAAGAGGGCTAAGCAAAGACTTGACTTGGGTCATTCCTGCTTTCCATCTTTGGAGCTGCTGTTGTTCCTCTGTAGGCCTGCAGGCGACGGAGGGAGTGAGCGGATTAAGGAGTGTTGGCATTATTGAAAAACAATTAAGACCAGCCGAAAAAGAGCTCACAGGAATATATTTCTTGGGACAAGGGAATGTAAAGTGAATACTGCCATGCTTATGCCCCCAATGACTAATCTCATGTTTTTCCCTGATCGGTCCCTGCTCTCAAAACATCGAGGTCACTACCACCAAGCTTTTCCTGCCACCATGTGCTGGTCACCCCTCCTTAATTTATTGCAGTCTGACCCGTATGTTAAGAGGCCAGAGAGACGAGAGCAGCCTATATTTGTTACAATATATATATATATATATATATATATATATATATATATATATATATGTCTATATTTATATATATATATATATATGTCTATATTTATATATATTGCTATTAAGAAAGTGCAGCAATGGAGTGCAAGATCTTTTGCCTTTACTCCAAGGATTTCTCGAGCAAAGTACAAACTACAGAAATAGTATTACCAAAGAAAATCGAGTAAAAAAGAAAGAAATATAAAATCATTTATTGCATACTAGGGACATTATATTTGAGGTTGTTCCTCAGATGTTCAGTATATCATATAGGTCAACCATATCACAGTATCAGTGATTGCGTGTTATAGTTTCATCATTATAGTTGTAATTTTAAAAAACCTGATTGTTGAGTTTTATGGTGATCCCAACGCCGTCTCGCAAGCAAAGATTATCTGCCTCTGTCGCTTGAGTATGACAGCATGAGGTGTTTAAAATCCAAGAATTCTGTTACCAGATCAGAATATGCACAGTTTTAATTTCAACAATACAGCGGGAGAATGAGAGTACTCGTAACCTTCAAATTTATTTGGAGACACGGTCTCAAGGTTTGCATAGTGATGAGTGGTAAAGTGTGTCCGAAGATCTTACTGTCTGTGAAAAAAGAATCTCGCTGTAACGTTCCCATTTTGGTTGAACGTTGAGGAGAGCAGGGAATGTTTTGTAATACAAACCAAATGTTATGAGACTGGGACAGGCATTTTGTAGTCGTTAACTTCTTGTACCCAGAGACCGAGACGTGATTGTCAGACATTATTATATATATATATATATATATATATATATATATATATATATATATATATATATATATATATAGATATATATATATATATATATATATATATATATATATATATAAATGTTTATAAATATATACATATACATATATGTATATAAATGCATATATAAATGTTTATAAATATATATATACATATAATATATAAATGTATGTATGCATGTGTATGCTCCAAGTTAATTAAGTATACCTTAGTTTTACCAGACCACTTAGCTGATTAACAGCTCTCCTAGGGCTGGCCCGAAGGATTAGGCTTATTTTACGTTGCTCCAGGATGACTCTGAAATGCATTGAGCAGTTTCAGCCAAACTTGGTATACATGTGATTTACTGTCTAGAAAAGAATACTGTGTGGGTAGGACATCACTAGCACCAAAGGGCACCAAAGTAGGTGGGGGTTGGGAAGAGCTTCCCTGAAATCGGACTGGTTCTGCCCATAGACTTAGTAACTAAATAAACTCTTCAGGTTTATCACACCTCATTTCGGTATATGACTTGCTATCTGGAAAAAAATTATATGGGGGTAAGACACCACAGGCACCAGTGGGGGTTGGGGGTGGGAAGGGTTGACATGTAAAAATAACCAAAAACAACATATATTAGTGTCTAATCCATAGTTTTCGAGGTCGCTTAGATGAGTGGTGACGTTCTCATTGCCCTTTAAGTCCGAGTTGAGCCCTGATAGCAAGGTGGGGTGAAAAATAAAATGTCAAAAATGACAGATATTAGCGTCTAGTCCATAAATTTCGAGGTCGCTGACATGAATAGTGACACTCCTGATGCCCTTTAAGTCCAAGTTCAGCCCAGATAGAAATGGGGGTGTGAGAAGGGGTGAAATATAAAAAGTCAAAAATGCTCAGCGATGTAATTGAAGCAATTACAGTATGTTAACAGGAAAAGAGAGAGAGAGAGAGAGAGTAGGGGGCTGTTAGGGAGGAGAAAGAGGGAAAGACTGAGGGAAAGTTGGAGAGAGAGAGAGTTTATTGGTTGTCATTCTGTTTTTCTAGGCAGCGCCGGGTTGGCCAGCTAGTGTATATGTGTATATATATATATATATATATATATATATATATATATATATATATATATATGTATGTATGTATGTATGTATATTTATGTGTAAAATATGCGCGTGTGTGGGTGGGTGTTTTGTTCCTGAACTTTATTGTCGTTGTGGCTTCAGTGTTTTCATGATTTTATCAAGTGATTTGTAACTCTTAAAGAGTTTCTCGGAACCATGTTATATCATCTCAAATAGAAGTTAAGGTTTATTGTGTGCATGATCTTAGCACTCAACAACGCAGTTTTTATCTCACAGTTACAGGTAACTTGTTCATAAGTCTGACTGATATTCTCCTGTTAGTTTAAAGTTCTCAGTAAAAAGTAAGTCATAAATATGCTGTCCCCCAAAACACACAAGCGCGCGTGCTTGCGCCAACACACAGATATCATAATATATGTTATTGGGATTCTGGTGCATTTTGAAGATATTTAATTTTCTTTGCGATAGTCAGTCATGGACAGATATATGTGGGTGTCTCCTACACATTTCCTGTATGCATGAGTTGTGAATGAGCGTCTGATGTGAATGATGACTTGGTGGAACTCATTTGTTAAAGTTATTCTAGACTTTGTTGAGGGATGATGAAATTTAAGTCTTTGTAGAATATGCGTGCCCCGGTGTTTTGTAAATGATGACCATTTTTTGTCGTGAAGGTCGAGAACTTCATGACGTCACTGCTTCATCTGGTACGAATAATTTCCTTATGTAACATGTTATTTATCTAGTTTTTCTTGCTCTCGATTTTTTGTCGTTATTCTTTCCAGCGTTTCTTTCAGAATAGTATAATTTCCTGTCATACATATTTATACCTGGTGGATGGAGTGTACAGGTGCTTCCGCTGGAATCGCAGATGGTGGTGCATTTGAAAAGAATGAATCGTTTCAGTGAATTGTTGTTTTTGACATCCCAGGTGTCAATCCCATTCATCGAATCCAACGATATATGTTTGTCATTTAAGGCAAAAGCTATTAACCTGGTGATAGACAACAAAAACGAAGCATGTATCGTTTTGTCAAAAGAGAACGACGTTTGTGCCCTGCGGATTTCATAGATTCGCTTTGTCATTTCGATTTAAGCTAACTGTTGTTCAGGACTCTCTCTCTCTCTCTCTCTCTCTCTCTCTCTCTCTCTCTCTCTCTCTCTCTCTCATAAATGTAAACGGAAACACGAGTGAATTGAATACAATTGCACGACATTTTACATTTCAGAACTTTGCGTTATACACCTGTGTGCATGAGTGTGTGGTCTTGATACCAACCTCACGACCCAGAGAACCCGGACTCGATTCTTGAGCGAAGTGGTGCGATCTATGTGTGCTTTTGTTTGAATAACAGTTGGCTTTTACTGACGTAAGTGATAGTTATATTCGCAATTTTTATATGACTGTGATGGGTGGCAGGTGTAATACGGAAAGGTAGCACTTTCTAGAACCACCCTGGAAATGGAAAGAGGCTTTTGATATATAACGCGTATTTGGTATGGTATATATGTATTTTATATATATATACATATATATATATATATATAATGTTTATATATGTATATATGTGTGTATATATATATGATATATAAAACTAATATAAAAATACTTCCATATATGTCAAGGTCGTATAAACAACAAGATATTTGATGAACAGGAAGTGTGACACTTTACAAACAGGAAGGGATGATTGGCAGTCGCTTCCAAGTCGTCCTCCTGCCCTCCAGTCGTTCGTGCCCTCCCTCTCATCTTGATTAGTTCCTCTTCCACCTTATTCCCACAGGGGGTTAGAGCCATCAACACACCTTACGTGAGCACTGTAAGCATTAATAAAGTGTTTGCAGCGCCCCTTCGGCCTCTAGCTACACCCGTTGTTTGTCTAAACAGCGGGTGTAGCTAAAGGCCGGTTTCCTGTATTCCATCTTGATGTCCATTTTCTCTAACTTGTTTGTACAACTGTGGGGTTTTTCTCAGTTCCAGATCTTTGTACTTCTAATTTTTTTTCTGGAGCTCTGTGTTTTGCTGCCCAACCCTGTGTGCTCTGTCTTAGGCGCTGAGTAGCAGAAAATGCTCCAGTGCTTGTCCTTATAGCCTAAATGTCATGATTCATTCAATCATTTTCCCATATTGCTCACGTTTTTGTCTGTTTCTCTAATGCCACTGTCGTCAAAAGCGTTGTGATGAGTGCAGAAGGATGCCCTGGGAAATGTAGATATGATTTGACGGCAAGACACACGAATAAATAGTTCATTTAAACAGAGTTATTTAACCCCCCTATTCACAAACTATTGAAAGATTTTTTCACAAACATCAATATATCAGAGGACTGATCTACATTAAAAATACTATTCCAACTCGGTTGTTTACAAGTGATTTTGGGAATAATTCAGGATGCATAGGAATGATAGTAATTTGAGTGAAAACTCGTAGAATAATGTAACTCTTCGTTACATTATTTAGAAAAAATGTTAGTTGGGATTTATATGCACGACATTACATATTGAGTTCTTTAGGATGTTACTGTAATGAAAATGGATTATACAAAGAACTGTGGACACGTAAGGGCCTTGGATGATAACGAACCAACACACGGGGAAGAAGGATGGCTCGACTGCATATGCATAAAGATCCATACTGGAAGTCCTCGGTGGAGAAGGAAAAAACTTTTGTTTCTGATCATTTTGCACTAAAAGCTGTAAGTGATATTTTAAAAAAGGAAATACATTAAAAGTAGAAAAATATTCCAATCATGTAATGACAAGAAAATCTCGTTTATTGAAGGGATGGGGAAATGGTTTAACACACGAGGTATCAGAAAGTTCAAACTTAGACTTTGCAAAAGTCTTACAAAACCAAGTAGAAATTATTCCATAAAACCAAACAGGGGACGTAAAAATGTCAAGAGTATCAAGAGTCCAAAATTGACAAATAATACAAGAACGATCTCGAGGTCAAATACCATAAACAGCGCAAAAGTCATAATGATGAATACTGAATTCGCCAGCTTACGTCAGAGGAATGTAGAGATTAAAATGAGAGCCAGAGAAATACTTCAGACTAATTTTGTTGGAATCATGAAACAGCATAGCATAAAAAATTGATCTGCATTGACATTTCAAGAGGCTCATGCATCCAGGAGGACCTGGTGGAGGGATGGGCGGCTGTGGATCCATGAGCAGCCCTCCTGACAAGACGAGAGATAAACTAAGAGTTAAACCATCACTCGGGAATCATTTCGTTAATACTCGCACATCTGTTAAGGATGACTCCTGTGCCGATATTACTTAGTTCTAATTGCTGAAATCGGTAAAGGGAAAGTCAGTAGCACCGCGAGAGGACAGGGTTGCCTGTGATATATCGGCCTTGGTAATGGTGAAAGGGAATCCTTTTCTTGAGCTTTTCAATATGATTTGCAGAAGGGGTAAAGTAACATGACACTAGAAAAGGTAGTCACTGTGTTTATCCCCAAGCTTGGAGTTAGTAAAATGCTAGAAAGAATAATTTTTAATAGACTTTTAGCTAATGTTGGTGGTTTATATCATCAAAATTTTAAATGGTTCATAAAGGAAGAACCACAGCCTCTTGCATAATATACGTTGGTAATAACTTGCTCAGAAAGTTATTTTGACAAAGTTGATAGCCAAATAATTCCAGGATGAGTTGACAGAAATGGGTTTAAAATGTAAACATGACGTGGTTCTAGATAGTTTAACAGACAGGAAGGGAAAAGGTTCTATGTAAAGGACAATGAACGGGCACCCTCCCAGGTGGTGTTTTAAGTTAAACTTTGTTCAGCGCCGTTACTAATTGTCATTGTTCGTGCTGAGTTGTCTTGAGGACATAAAATTATTGCTTATGCTGCTGATATCCTTATACAGGCAAGAATTTATCTTTAAATACAAAAGTCGCTGAGTAATATTGGCAGGATATGTGACAAGCTAGAGTTTCTGATTTCGAGTGAAAAGATGAAAGTGACGAGGACCTAACGGGAACCTAGGGAAGACCTAATGCTGAAGGATAAGCAGCTTGAATATGTTGATGCATACAAATACTTTGAGGTCTATGTAGGTGGAAATCATGGCCAACATATGTTGCTCTAGTATTCAAAACTAGTATGGAATCTCTGAAAGCCGTGGCATATGGTAGCAAGGCGTTATCATCAGCTTTACTTTGCGCAATGTATGTGGCTCCAAGTTTTGTCCAAGTTGACGAAAATTGAAGCCATTCATAATGAAGAAGTGAGGATGATCCCAGGCTGTCTATTAACAGTCAGAGTTTCGAACATTAGGGTGGAATTAGAACTGGCATTTATAGCAGGGTAGAATTAGAAATGGCATTTATAGCAGAGAAAATATGAGAAATAAACGCTTTATTGGCGTTGAAACAGAGAGATGACAGGTTCCCTCCAAAAGACAGAACTACTGAATGCTCTTAAAATGGTGCAAATAACAGGGAACAGCTGGACTAAAATAGCAGCAAACGATATTCAGCGTTACAGTCATGTAGATTTTGGTCTTTTAACAATGACGCTTGGACATCCACGTCTTCCCTGAGAATGCATACTGATTAACAAGACTATAGACAGACCATCCTGGGAAAGTTGGACATGTCTACTAAGAACTGAGACCACATTTTCAAGTAGCTGTAGAAAAAAAACAGGGATGGAGGTAGATTTGCTTACCAGTGCAGATTGAACAGGTTATGGTTTTACAGATTGAACTTATGGCTGAAAACGAATAATTAAGAGGTGTAATAATTGCTAAATAATCCTGTTAGTATGTCCCTAGTCCTTAAAAGATAGCAAGGCTTTTGTAAGTGGAAAATTAGTCCGTGAAGTTAAATGAAATTGTGTCCTAGAAAAGTAACATTAGGGATATACTCGGAAGTTAAGGCCATATACTGTTTGTTACTTAATTTATTTTATACTGCATTACCGACATTATTATTATGTAAAAATTGTGTAAAATGTTTTTGCTTAACAGTAACCGTTAGTATTACTGGCGCAATGAAATAATTGTTCAGTTTAAATTATCGTCACTGTTATTAATATCTAAAATTTATAAGTTCCACTGCGCGGGTCACAATGGTAATTTCCGTTATTATTATTATTATTATCATTATTATTATTATTTTTTTATTATTATTATTTTAACTGTAGCCTACGTTAGTACCATTGTCATAATTACTACTGGCATATATTTGAGTAGTGCTACCATCATCACCCAGGTTTAGACGTGCGTTGAATTCCACTATTATTATTATTATTACTACCTATGTAGAGACCTTAGTCATTATTACTATTATTCTTTGTGTGCATTGCTATTATTACAATTATTTAAGCTTGGACATGTGTATCTTTTTGGTATAAGAAGATTTTGCGTATAATTCGTATTGTTAAAGCTCAGTACTAATGACAGGGGTTGTTCTACTCTGACTGAACCCTTTTGGGCGCTCACTAAATGTATCGCCTACTGACGCTACGCCTCTCAGAGGATGAGAGGGACGCTCCAATAAACTGGCCTCTCGCGAGGCGAGGTTCAATTCAGTTCTTGTTACTTTCTCCTTTTCCTCATTAGTGGTTCCTTTTTTTTTTTATTCCCTCTGCTTCCTTCCGTTGGAACCCACTCTTTTCCATTCAAGTGGTTCCCTCCTTCTCTCCCTGCAGTGCCTTTCTGCTCTTCTTTACTCTGTGGTTTTACCTTCTGTTCCTTATAAGTTGCTGTAGAACTTATTAGCGCCTCTCTCTCTCTCTCTCTCTCTCTCTCTCTCTCTCTCTCTCTCTCTCTCTCTCTCTCTCTCTCTCTCCTTCTCAGTGCCTGGTAAGTGCCTGCAGCCTCTCTCCGCTCATTAAGTGCGTCCTTTCCCCCACGTTAGTACTTCCCTCCCTATCCTTAGAATCTTACTCCTCTTACGCTTTTATCTGTTCTTGTTTCATATTTCCTCCGTTAATACATCTCTCACTTCTCTATTCTGACGTCTGCCTCTTCGGTACCTTCACTTTACTAGTGTCTACATTACCCCTACCCCTTCCTTTTATTAGTCCTTCACATTTACCTTTGCTTTACTAGTGGCTCCCTTCGCTCTCTTTCGCTGTTGCCTCCCATTCCTTCCTTATTCCTTCGTACCAGCTTCCCATTTACCTCCATTTCTGCTCTCCACTCCCTCCGATATTCGGTAGTGCTCCCCTTCCTCATTGACTACCGTAAATGTGCCCCTACCCCCTTCTTCCGTCGGTGTCACCCTGGCCCTCCTTTCCCCTCGTTAGTATCTCCCACAGCTTTCCCTTATCGAAAGATATTTGGGGGAGGCAATTTTTGTGTTCTGCGCCATTAATATTTCTTTGTGGGAGTTTGATTAGCTAAATGAGAGACAATATTGAATTGGAATGAGATAGTTTCTCTCATTTGCATTCATTTGGCCGTGTCATTTGCAATTGTTCCTTGATGCGTGGTCCTGCCGATGTTGGTGCTGATTGATTGCTTTACGTCCCAGAGTTTTTTTTTTAATTCTGCTTGGTAAGTTTGTTTGTTAGTGATAATGATGTGTTTATCCCAGGAAGATGGTGTTCTGTGTTGCGCTGGATCATGGCTAGTATTTGAACTTCGTGTTATGTGCCTGCATATTAGCAGTGATGGTTTGCGTGCCCAATTTTAGGGACTTGTTACTGCACAAAAATGCATGGCACTTTCGCATGGATAGCAGCTGCACAGTATTGATATTCGTTTTAATATGCATTATGTATAGTCGTGTTGTTATTTTTAATAACAGAACTAGTTATTCATATCTGTCTTATTCTTATTAGTGCCAGAACTGATAACAATATAAGTACAACTATTATTATAATTAATTTTTGTCTTGCTATTTGGTTTTCGATATGTTATTATTTAACAACCACATGTTGAAGTTACTGATGTTAAGAAGCAATAATATCAACTATCACTGTCGCACTGGGACTGGGAAACACTCACTCTCATACATACACACATACATACATTATATATATATATATATATATATATATATATATATATATATATATATATATATATATATGTGTGTATGTGTGTGTGTGTGTATGTATATATAAAATCATCTTTGTATGTGCGTGCTTGATGAGGTTCTAATCAATTCCATTAGCTAGCATTAGCAATGAAAGGGGTGAAAGTAGTCTTAAATTGGATGTCTGGCCTAAATCAAAGATTCATTACATAGGCTTCATCTTGAAGCTTTTGTAATTTTTAAACGTTGCTGACAGTTTTGACTTTTAATATTTCTAATCAGTGAGCTGGTGTAGCATAATTGAGAGATAATAATCGAAATTAATGGCCTCAGACGTTGAGTTTTTGCCCTAATGTAACTGTCGGCTCATTTGTTAGGTCAGAGTCCAGAGGGCCACAAAAGAACTTTTCACTTGCACACTTACCCTTTCTTCCAGCCAGTCATTTGCATAATGTCAGCTGATCTACTGTATACCGCCCAGTCTATTCGAGACTCCAGCGTAGACCTAAAAGTTGGGTAAAAGTTAATTTTCTAACGAGTCTTCAGTTAATTATTTTAGAATTTAGCACTAAAGTGTTTCTTAGCACTCCTCTGAATCCCTTTTGGGTAAATGGCTCGTTGATCTTGTTGATATTTGATTTTCATATTTATCGTTAACGTGTATTAATTTTGTTCATTATTATCTCAGGTAATTTGTAACCACGCATTATCTTAAATAATTTTTGATGTAACTATAAACGATATAATCCTACGTTAAAGATATAGTCTCACCTTTTATCAGTCTTCTCATTCCTTGTCAAACTTTGGGACACTCTAGACACTGTCACGCCGTCAGTTTTTCTTAGTGCCGTAGAGCTGAAGTTGTTTTTTATAGTAGTAGTGATTTTTGAATGTTCTCTCTGTAAGAGAATACCATTGAATGGTGAATGTGCTTATAGCTTTTTTTTTTCTTTTTTGGGTTGATTGTAGTTTTTTTTTTTTTTTTTTTTTTTGCTTTCTTTGTCATAAAGCATTACTGATGGCCTTGCATGGCTGATTTTCTATTACTTAACTTTCTGCAGAGACCATAATGTTTGCCAGCGATCTCACCTGAGTGTTGCCTTCCCCCGTAATGGCGAGCTCGATTCCAGAGAAAATTATGCTGTCGGTATTGCCTGATGTTATGGTGTCTCTGAAGGTCATTGGGAAAAATAGGGTTGTTATACTCGTATATGTAGGTTAACCTATTCGCAATAAATCTTTTATGTATCGCAAACTGTTTTGGGTTTAGTGAAAATTGTACACATCTAGTTATATTGTATTTCTGTGTTGTTTATTATTATAAGGCCATCGTGAAAGTAAGTGCCTGGAATTAAGAAAATCAGTATTAATCTGCGTCCGTACATCGTTAACAGCGAAATTGGTCAGACTTAAACAAATTTTTAACTTTTGTTGTATTTTCTTATTTTTAGTAATAGATAAAACGCGTTATAGCTATAAACTTTACCTTTTGACCTTTGTTCAGGTTTGACCTACGTTCGATTAGTTGACCTTAAGAATTCCATGCAGGTTATACGGCCTCTGGCATTTTAATCTATAGCGTGATAGTACTCCTGTGAACATAAATTTGGTGCATATGTTATTTTGCCCTCTCCGTCATTGTAATAAACAGCGATTGTTAGTACTGACGAAAAGGCAATGTAAATAATATTATTGGAGACTTTCTCTCTCTCTCTCTCTCTCTCTCTCTCTCTCTCTCTCTCTCTCTCTCTCTCTCTCTCTCTCAGTTATGCTGTGGTTTTACTTGTTTCTTGCATGATTATATTAGTTACTATTATTCGTAACAGCGATTTTCATACGGTGTTACAAATTATTTTCGTAACTGATTAGCTTTAGTCTGCACTCTTTCTAGTATTCATATTAATTTTATTTTGTCACGAAGTTCCTTTCTTAGAGGCTTTGTTCCCGAAAATCTTCTGTATCTTTTCCTTTTCGTTTTTACTCTTGTTGCTTTATCCATTTCTGGACACGTCCATTCTTTAGGGTTTTTGGTCTTTCCATTTGTCTTACGTGTTTTGTTTTTCCGTTTGTTTCGAGTTACTCTGTGTTTATTGCTCGTCCGCCACGGTTTTTTTATTTCCCCTTTTATTTCATCACCGGAGATATCCCATGGATGTCTTGTTTTCTTGTGGACCTTTTGGCATTTACACTATTCATTCGTATTCCTCCTATTATTTCATTTTTTTTACCAGTGCTTTTCTTTCACATTTTTTCTTTTGATTCTGTGCAGTCCTTGAAAGACCTTTTTTATAATTTTCTTTAACTTTGAGTATTTTTTATTATATAATCAGATTCTCTTTTTCATTGTAACAAGACTTTTATTATTATCTGCATTGTCTTTGTTTTTATTATTGATATTAATTGGACTTTTTTTTATGTAGCGTCATTCGTTTCCTTGCGTTCTATTTTTTTTTTTTTTTTTTTTTACCGTTTCCGACCTTCTGACTTTTAATTCATCGTCTTGTTTTGAGGATATCCAGTTCTTTTCGCCCTTTCATCCACAGTTATTCCCTTTTTGCACACCCTTCCATGTCGCAGTTTTGAGTAGTAGTCGATCGGAGGAGGCCACCACCTGCAGCAGCAGCAGCAGCAGCAGAAGCAGCAGCGGCAGCAGCAGCAGCAGCAGCAGCAGCGGCAGCAGCACACAATATTTCAATAGGATATATCGATTTCTCCCCTCTGTTGCCCTCCTGTCTCTCCGTATTACCTGTAGGAGGGAGAGAGAACACGTGACTCTCTCTCTCTCTTTCTCTCTTCCCATCTGGAAATTGCCCCACGGTCTCTTTCTCTTCCCCTCGTTATTGTTCTTTCCTTCATGCAGGCCGTTTCTATTATTTCTTTTATTTGTCGCTTCCAGTTTTGCGGTTGGTGTTCTGCATATCCTTCAGAAGACGTTTGTTTGTCACGGATTTTCAAAAATCATTTTTCTCTGTTGGTCTTTGCCTTTTTTTTTTTTCCCAGAAAAATGTCTCCCAAAGGAACATTGACTTTTGATGTCTGAATGTATAAACTTCGTTATCGAAGCTGCGCACTTTGTAATTTTAGGTTGATGAACGCATCATGTGATTACTTTATTTTGATCTGAAATTTCGTTCTCTGGTATACTTATAATTTTGCGTTAAAGAGCAACCGAAACAGAATGCAAATCCTCAAACAATCACAAGAGGTCAAAGGTTTTGGGAACATGGGAAGAGGCATTGTGTTCCAAAGCTTTTTAGTGAATGGGAATGTAAGGAAGGATCAGAGCGACTGACTTGCGATGCCCTTTAATTGGTTTTTGATCGAATGATCAACATATATCGTTGGTAATTAAAACTTTTGTAATAACGCTATCCCGGTCTCCCTTTCCATTGTGTTTGATACAATTCAGTGGACATGTGAGCATTTGTGTATGTGTCCGTATGTGCGTTTGTGTGTGTGTGTGTGTGTATTTGTGCATGTGAGGTCAAATGATGCAGATCATATAGGAAAAACTGCTCTTTTTACCTCGCGTCAGATCTTTTTAGGGCACAGTTGATCATAATGCTGTTATATCTCCGTGCGTGAAATTAATGTGAATTAATTGATGATGAGATATAACCTTTAAGCATGCTGCTTGTTCATTATTATTAGATCATTTTGCAATGGCGTGGATATTTTCTTTTATTTTCAACTTTATATATGAACGTTAACACACTACTTGTTTGGGTTCATACAAACTGGAATTAAATATCCTTATGGAGAACGATGATTGTACTGTAGGTGGGCGAGAGAACAGAAAAATGAAAGTTCTGTCAGTTAGAAAGAACAACAAACTTTATATATATAAGAGAGAGTTAGAAAATATTCAGTGTGCAGAGGAGAAAGGCAAACATTTATATAGAATGAGAGAGTAAGGGAGATAGAGATTTAAAAACCTCTGCATGGAAGAGGAAGGCAAACATGTATAAAAAAGGGGTTGGGAGGTGTTGGGTAAACCTGAAGCCCACCCCACCTACTTCTGTGTTCATGAATGCATTATTGCTTTTAGGAGCTGTGGCGCATTCATGGTGGAGAAAACTCATCTTGGTTAAAGTGTTTGAACCTGTATAATTAACGAATATAACCTGGCTGGAGCACATCTTGCTCAGATGTTTTATAACGTGTTTATATAGCTTTTGTACCTTTCAGTGGGATTGCAGTATAGTTCGCAATAAGAAGAGTATGGAGGAAAAGCTTGAGTGGTGTCGTGAGAGGTCAAAGGACTGGGTATGGAAGGTGGTCGGTCGTTGAAAATAATAAAGGGGCCTTGGGTATCGGTGGGAACAGTCACTCCACTTACATAAGATCCATGGCAGTTTTTAAATTCGTTTATTTGCGCCATGTCATGACAGATAAGATGGCCTACTTGAACCGATGTTTTGGGAAATATTAGGAGTTATATAGAATTGTAAAACGCGGGTACTGTTTAAACTTTTGGAAAGAACTGTGTAAAGTGGCTTGACATTATATGCAGCGATTACGGTGGTGTTTGCTAAATTCGTGAATTTTTTCAGGAAAAATTTTGCAAAAACAGTGAAGTTTATGTAGGCTAGGTCGCAAGAATAATTGTGCGTTGTTATGAAAGGACAGGACCCAGATTTGTAGGAGAAAGTGTATATGGGTTTGGTACAGCGTTTCTAAATTGTTTTGTGCATTATTTTATGATGATCCATATATTTGTTTGTAATCAAACTGTATGTGCATTCTCATGGAAAATTAACAGTAAGAAATATTTGTTATCACATATGGAAATAAATGCTGGGAAATAGCGTCGATAATTAAATGCATTAAAACATTTTGAAGAAATAACACACACACACACACACACACACACACATATATATATATATATATATATATATATATATATATATATATATATATATATATATATATATACAGTATATGTATATATTTTTTTTTCTACAAATGTCGGGGGGATACTTACTTGACTCTGGGCGGCAACGGATAACGCAAGGAGTTCCTTTTATTTATTACACATCTGACTCAATATTAGGACAATTCGTTGACAAAAGAGAGGAAATCTATGGCATAAGGCCTTCTTCATGTGGGGGAAATTATGTAAACTCAAGGGTTCTCTTAATTAATTATATTTACATAACAACACAGATCAGAATAATGACGAATTACTAGGCAGTTAATAACAAGGTCCTCTTCAACTAATGAATCCTACACAGAATAAATATTGTATGCTGATGATGTCTTCGTAACAGGGAACATTGCAGTGGAAAGGGGAACTGCACGTGGATCAGCCGAGAGATTCCACAGTCGAGGCCTATCTACAAGTATATGCAAGACAGTTACTTGCAATAATAATAAGACTCTCAACGGGAAACTGAGGAATGCACAGATGGTGCCAGATAACTCAGTTCAACACTAATGCTCCAACACAAATTACTGCAGGCGATCGCACAATGGAAAAATAAATGAAACATTAGACAGAGAATAACAGGGATCGTGACTGGCTAAAAGAACCTTACTCTGGCACATTACCTTCGTCAAGATGATGGGTCGTCGTTGATAAGGCGCTGGCGACGGAGGGAATTATAATGCCACTACAAGGCATACTGGTTCGAGCCCCAGGGTCGAACACGTTTCATTCAAAAGGACAGCCAAGGTTGGGACATCTGTTCACGGGTTTGTGTCCTGAGCGTTCTCTCTCACGGTTTCTCTTGCAATCTTCGTCACGTTTCTATAATGTTCTATAATGTCGACTGCATGGCGTTAGTCAACCCGCGTGGGTTCAGAATGAAAGGGGGGGGCAACTTTCTCTTTTCGGCTCCTCCCTTGCCTTGCTTGACGCAGGGGTACCTGGAATTAGGCCTAAAAGCAGTCACTTTGAACAGAGAGAGCGTTAGGTTTTGCCATTTTGGGGAATGGAAGAGAGAGTTTATGAAGGGACGAGTTGAAACCTCAGTTCTAGTAATTAATGATTTTTTTATTCCTTTCTGAATTATGTTGCAACTGTAAAAACGGGTGGGGTTGCGAGAAAGGAGATCCCATTCATTGCAATATATATATATACTCATATTTATATATCATGTGTTTGTGTGAGCTCCGTTGGGACCTTTATTCCAACTGTTGTTGAATGAACGAACTTGTTTTACATAATGAAAACCCAGAAGAAAGAATAAATGTTGAGATAAAAAAAAGCAAGTGAGACTGATGTAATGGGGTCCTGGAACAGATTGAAGCATTTAGATTATTAAAAATGAACACTACTAAACTGAAAGAAAACAATGGATAGCCTAGTTGTACATAATGGAAGCGCTCCCAAAAAATCTATACACTCGTATAAAGATATTAACTATCCGTGAAATGCAACCAACATGTTTTATATATATCCGTGTGAAACTTAATATTCTGCATTTGGTTTTCGAAATACATTTTTCTCTTTTACAATTATGGTTACCGGTAGTTATTTCTCTGCTTGTTAAGATTCAGACAGTTCAAGGAACTGTCTGTATTATTTGTTGAACCAAAGTCCATATAGAGTTAGAATCCTTTGTCTTCCACGTTTTTTATTAAACCTTAATGTTGCATTTTCTTTAATGTAAGATTCTTATCCAAAGTGATGCCACTCTCTGGCAGGAATTATTTATATACCTATTTTCAGAGTAATTTGTTCCATTGTGTAATTTACCTTCTAGTTATTCCCATTGATTTTCTTTGTTTAATTACCCGTTGTGTTATATGCTGTGTATACTTTGGTAATTATTGTCATATACATGTGTGTAATATGCCTTCTATCTTCCAATGTATTTATACATCTGTTTTCTTTTTGCAGGTATGTCACGCGTATTGGCAGTAAGATGGTATTGTCTGGTTGGCGTAATGAGTTAATAGTAAGTATTACCTGTATTGATGGTAGGTATTGATGAGATGCGATTCCTAGAAATTACAGAATGCCACAGTTGTCACTTGTTATCAAAGATGCTGTTACATTTTCATCGTTCAAAGAATGCCGATAATAGTGAATGTTAGTAGCCAGGGACAACATCAAATAATTCAGATAGGTGTTGCATATGCATGTCACATGATGTTTTTTTGTCATTTAACTCGATATGAATTCCACTGTGTAG
Organism: Macrobrachium rosenbergii; assembly: GCF_040412425.1. Taxonomy (NCBI): domain Eukaryota; kingdom Metazoa; phylum Arthropoda; class Malacostraca; order Decapoda; family Palaemonidae; genus Macrobrachium; species Macrobrachium rosenbergii. The sequence goes on along the minus strand of NC_089743.1, from coordinate 28,771,389 downwards.
GGTTTTGACATGTTTTGCCAAATTTTTCTGTGTAGAAATTAAAACCTTGTACTATGTACACGTTTATGGGTATTTTACAAGGGAGATGGAGATTATATATATATTACATGAGAGATGGAATATATATATATATATATATATATATATATATATATATATATATATATATATATATATACATACATACATACATACATACATACATACATACATACATACATACATACATACATTGCACATACACACAAACACACATACGCCTCTTCCCATAGAGGCGGTGTCTTCAGGTATTGTTTATGGGGTTAGTTTGCTATCACTACGCCCCGCCCCGTGGATATCCTAGTGGCTTATGTGCCGACGGTATTTGTCTTTTCTTGGTGGTCATCCATCCATATACGGACCAGACTCAAGGTTGCTCAATTGATCGAACGGCCAGCAGTACAGGTGAAAGGCGCGCACAGGTATATGTTTGTATACACGCGTGTGTGTGTGTGTGTATGCTTTCATAGGTCTTTTCTAAAAATTTCAGAAATAGAAATTTACTGCCTATGATTTAAAGCAGAGCGCAGATCGCCTCCTCTTGGAAAGTATTGTTTTAGTAAATTTTTAACTAGGGCAAAACCTCTTGAAAAAGCACATTCATTCACAATATTTTATGAGATGGCTTTACATCAGCATACATTACAGAATGGGAGAATCTTTTAAAATGCTATCCCAAGGGTCACCTCTTTCCTACTGCCGCAGCAGTGATGAAGTTTCGAGGACCGTTGTGACACAAGAGACATGTCGGGCCACTGCTATATCATGGAATCCTGTCTCGGTGCCAAGGGCAATTATATCTGGATTCAGAAGCATGTACTCTCTGCTGAGACGGGAAATGACAAGAATCTCTCTCTCTCTCTCTCTCAGTTTTTGCTGTACATTTACTAGGTTCTTGTCATACGATGTTACAAATTATTTTGCACCCTTTCCAGTATTCATATTAATTTTATTTTGTCACGAAGTTCCTTTCTCAGAGGCTTTGTTCCTTAGAATCGTCTGTATCTTTTCGTTTTCGTTTTAACTTTTGTTGGATTCCCTATTCCTGGACACGTCCTGTTTAGGGTTTTTTGGTCTTTCCATTTGCCATACATAAATATTTATATGTATTTGTTAATGTATATATATATATATATATATATATATATATATATATATATATATATATATATATATATAGTTCCTCGTTATCGATATATAGGTTCCTCGTTATATATATATATATATATAGAAATTCATTTCTCGATTCCACAATAAGCTGAGGTTCAGTTGCTAGGTAACCATTGTAAAAAAGTCTAAGCCAGTGACGTTAATAGACTTTTTCAAGATATTTTCGTTTGGCCAGTGACCTTTTTCAACATTATTTGTATTATATTTGGTTGCTTCTTGTTTTTTCTTCTAACTTCGTCGAGATCGCATCCTTCGTGTCGTTTGTTTCCCATATTTTAATTTTCCGTAAAAACCAAGCAGCTAGCTACAATGTTTCAGTTCGAACTTTTTTTGTGACGTCAAATAAGCTGACATAAATTTCAGATTCCAAAATCTGGTGCAAAGTCCAAAACGAAGAGTCGGTAGCTGCCATTTTTTTGGCATTAAAAAACTCTTACTGGACTTTTGAGTCTGAAAACTTGTTTCATTGTATTTAAAGGAAGTATTGGCCTCTACATTAAGCATTGTACTTTAAGGTATATAGTTGATTTAGAGCATTTCAAAGTAAATCAGCTCAAGAGTACAGAGTGCGTGGAAGCATTTAACTAATGTAAAAATTATGACATCAAAATATTGCCCTATTACACCATTGCCAACACCCCCACCTTCCCCACCCCACTATGAATCAGCACTAAACCCCTGAATTAGAAAACGGTTTCGCTTATCTGCGCTCATCAAGTACCAAACATGAGCAGTCAACGAAATCATAGTAGAGGCGCTAAAACGCTTTGAAATTCCAAAAACGAAGTCGCAGACAAATGATGTTATGCAAATTGGTCTTTTTCCACGCGTGTAGTATTTTCTGTTCTCTGTCACTGCCACGCAAAGGGAAGTTTTGTGTTTATACACATCTTGCCTACATGAATGCCTTCGAGGAGCTGTTCGTTCTCTGATGGGTCTTTCGGAACAGCCTTCGCTTTTATCCATTCTGTTCTTCTGGTTGGAAGTCCATCGTCTTTACATGGCGGACCCAGGGCTTCATACCCGAGCTTTTTTGATATTGCTGTAGTGGCATAGTAGCTTTAGACTCTCTCTCTCTCTCTCTCTCTCTCTCTCTCTCTCTCTCTCTCTCTCTCTCTCTGTAGCTTGGTGTAGTTGCTAGTGCCTACAAACTTGAATGAATATTCAGAGTATCTATACTGCATAGATATACATATATTTATATATATATATGTATATTGTATAAATATATATATATACATATATATATATATATATATATATATATATATATATATATATATATATATTAAAAGTTAAGTCAAAGTCCTCCTGGGCCCCTGTAGGCTCATAGGGCAGGTGCTGATCTCCTGTTTCTTAGGCCGACAGCCAGTGGGGAGGGACAGGTCCCAATTCCTATGACACGTGGCCAGTGTGTCGCTAGGCCCACTGTTTAACTCCTCAGCCCGAGGGCTGTTACCTATTCTCCTACTGAACCTCTCTGGTTTTTTTTTTCGGACCGTTAGGTTGACTGGCTGCCGGACTTTTGCTGTGGCGCAATCAGAGCCATCAGTGAGCACGGGATTTGAAACCCTGGCCCTCTATATCTATATATATATATATATATATATATATATATATATATATATATATATATATATATATATATATATATATGTGTGTGTGTGTGTGTGTGTGTGTGTATATATATATATATATATATATATATATATATATATATATATATGTGTGTGTGTGTGTGTGTGTGTGTGTGTATATATATATATATATATATATATATATATATATATATATATATATATATATATATATATATATATATATATATATATATATAACACTGCATCAACCTCAACATCCTAAAGGGTGTTACGTACAGTCCGGAAACTTGCTAATAGAAAAATGTGGATGCAAATTGCATGAAATAGATATATCTATACATTATATATATATATATATATATATATATATATATATATATATATATATATATATATATACATATACACGAGAGAGAGGAGAGAGAGAGAGAGAGAGAAAGTCAAGCTTGTCTACATACCACTCTAGGTCAGGTGCAGGTACGTTCACAATATTTGGGAGAAAGTTCTCTCGTATTGGCCTCCAGCTTTAATATTCGTTTTTCCTTGCTTGGGTCTATCGTGTTGGTATTGTTCTACTGGGTATTTTTCCGAGCTGGAGAAGATTTCGTTTGACTGTCCAGTTTTATTTACTCTCTGTGTAATAGTGTTTATTACTCTTTACTTGTATTTCTTATTCGTCTGACCATTGTTTTATTACATTAGTGAATTCTCTTAAAGAAATATTTATGTTGTATTTAAATGCTGGCAATCAAAATTAATTTTGTATTGTTTATGCAATTTTTAACGTTTTGGAATTTGAAATCAGTGCGTTTGTGGCAATAGTATCCGTGAGTGTAGAATTTTACTGTATTCTCTCTCTCTCTCTCTCTCTCTCTCTCTCTCTCTCTCTCTCTCTCTCTCTCTCTCTCTGGTAAAACTAAGGTATACTTTTTTTCTCTCTCTCTGTCTGTTAAGGCCTGCTTGGTCTAAAACAGGCACACTCTTTTATGATAGAAGTTTTATTTCTTTATGTATTAATTTTCTAGCTTTCCTCAATTCTTAAATTACCCACCAGAGTTACCATATGGTATTTCGACAATTTGATTCCCGTTAAATTCCTGACATGGCTGGCAATGAAATTGAATTCTTGGCGAGTTTTGAATTGACTTTCCTTAGTATTTAGTATTCTTTACTGACTAGTAAATCCCGCAGCTGAAACTTTGGCAGTCTCTACTAAGTAAGCCTCAGGGCTTAGTACTGTCTTTTGAATCTTTGTTCTCTGGAAGAATTTTCTGGTGATAATTTTTTATGGCCTGCCTCTCAGGAAGTTTTCAGAATCGTATTTCCAAAAAAATAGTTTTCACATAAGCGCGCTTAAGGTATAATGCTCAAGAAATTTCCAAATTGCGTACAGATTGTGTACACTTTGAAAGCTTTCGGGCTTAGGAAGAGATTTTTAGCTTTGTTATTTGAAGGCCTGCTGCCTCAGGAAGATTTCAAGATTTAATGCTCCAAGGTTATTTAAATTACCTAGTGCTCAGCAAAGTCTGGCTATTTCCTCGAAGCATTTTGGTGTACTAAGTGTAATTTTGAAGAATAATTGTATGGAATGTAGTTCGTTTGGCGCATGATTATGGCAAAGTTTGTGAACATCATTCCAGAACCCCATTTCTTTTCTGTTGCTTAGCTCTCGTAAAAAATTTACAGGACTCTGAGAAAAAAATCGGAAATCTTGTTTACCCAAAAGAACAGGGAATTTTTAATGTTCAATTGGATAGTAGAGAAAGAAAAATGTGTAATCTTGTTTTGAAAACAAATAAAAATATCCTCTTAAAGGATTTTTGAATCAGAAACGGAGTCCCCATGGTGCTCTGCAGCGAGTTGGGTATAAATATACGTGACGCTTGCAGTACCTCCTACCACGGAAAATCTCTCCAGTCACTAAAGAACATCATGCCTGCTTGCCATGCCACTGATATCCTTTACTCGAGGGCGTGTAGTGGTAGTGGTTGAAGGTGCCCTTTTCATTATTCTAAATTTATTAGCACTTTTAACAACTAATCAATTTTTAAAACTGTCACTTTTAAACTTAAAAGAATTTTGAAGAGATAAGGGTGAGAAACTAACTTTTGAATGTTGAAAATTACCTCTACTTTGTCCTACCATTGTGGATGATTTTATATCCTTATGTTTTAATAATTTTATATAGCTATCAATATATATGCATTTATAGATATATGTATTATACACATACATACATACACACACAAATGCATATCCTGAGCGGTAGAGTGCTTGTCTTAGGTTTGCAAGGTCCCTGGCTCAGGCCTGGCCCACTGCCCTTCGGCTAAACTAGCCCTAAATGGGTACCAGGGTATTGTGGGTTTAAGAAAGGGGTATTGGATTAGCAACTTTTTCCTAAAGACTGCTGATGAACTAGGTGTTGCAGAAGATACAGCCTTCCAGTTCCAGCTCATGTGATTTTATACCGTTTCACTAGTAAGGCAATTCGTGTATTCAAGAATTCATTTCTAGTTGCTATTATTATTATTATTATTATTATTATTATTATTATTATTATTATTATTATTGTTGTTGTTGTTGTTGTTGTCGTCGTCACAGCTTTAGTTGCTAATGTTGATTTTGTTGTCGGTGCTGGCGATAGTGTCATCATAGTGATTATCATCATATAATTTTTTTTTTTTGACCATCTAATTAAAATTTTGGGCCCTCCAAAATTCTAGGTTTTTCCTGTTAGCTTTTGAAGGTTTTCTTTCTCAGTTCCACTATTCTAACTTTCCCCCTTCAATCTTTTCGTGGATATTAAGTAATATTCTCCAGAATGCTTCCCTTCATCGTCATTTTACAGTCAGGGTCATATCAAGGTTCCAGTTCTTAATTAAATTCCTTCTACGTGAACCTCGCACGTCAGTTGTGTTTTTTCTTTTACATATTGCTTCACAAGGTGATACATGGACCAATCTGTGTGCGGTCCAGTAGTTTTAATGGTTTTCTAATTGGTAGAGTGTTTTGATTATTTTACAAACAGCAGTTTGTTCAAAAGTTTTATATTTAGTGTGTTATCCCGTTGTCATTTGCATATTTAATTTAGTTAGTTCTACTTTTAGAGAGGATTTTCGTGCCATTTTCTATATTTTTCATCATTTTTTAAAAAGTTATATATATATATATATATACCTATATATATATATTATATATATTATATATATATATATATATATATATATATAATAGATCATATCTCCATGAACCTGTGCCTTTTGGGTTAGATACCAAGGTACAACTCGATATTACAGGGTACACACAATAGATCAGATTGTAAAAAAGTCAGTAATCAATTGGTGACAACTCACACACATATATACATACACAGTTATATACACACATATATATTATATATATATATATATATATATATATATATATATATATATATATATATATTTATATTCTAAGTCCAGTTGGAAGAGTTAAATTGAATTTTGAATGTAATTTGCCTTAGGGGCCAACATCTAGAGCTCAGAACATAAGCAATAAATTGTAATTAATAGTATGACTTACCTTGAAATTACATCTATTCACAGAAAATGGGAAGGTCGCCTTTCATACCAGGCGGTTAGATTAAAGTAATTTATTTACAAATATGCAGTTATAAATTAATATGGATAGGCTGGCAGTCCAGCCATCAAGGCACACGCAGTGTGCAATAAAAGGTGTAATTACTTATAGCCATTAAATTAAAGGTTCACACGAATCTTATAAACTGCTTAAGACTGGCTTATAAAATTATTTTACATTAGCACAACAATAACGCTGGGAAGCCCTACACGTGGCACTTGTGGACGGCTTTTGCAGAAGATTCTTGCACGTGGCAAGATGGAAATGAGTCTTCTAAGGCAATTGTTCCGCAAGGGCAGGGGCAGAAACTCGAAGAGCCAGATTCCAGGATTCTGGAAAAGAATTCCAGGTCAGTATTCTTGTACAGACGGATTTTCTTTCACATGAAATTACCTATTCACGATGGAGGGCAGTATTAATTAAATTTAATTAGCACATGGTAACACTATTGGGTGAATGCTGTAATTATTATCATAGAATAAACTTAATTTAGACTTGGAACAAGTCATGAGGGCAAATGTGCGTGCTAGGCTGTGGGAAACAAAGGGACTTTGTTGGGGAGAATGAAAGGTTGGAAATACTGAAAATGGAGAAAAATTTAGATCAAGGAAAAGAACACTGGCGTTACTTGCAACTTCAAAACGTACCTTATTGCATCTGTGCTTGGAGATCGCTTGCAAAAGATGGATTCAGGCTGCAGAAGTCCCGACACTTGGCTAGTGTTAGGGGGACAGAACAGCACCAGCTTAGCGCTGTTGAGATTCAGCAACCTTGCGCTCCAGAGGTCTGGCGTGGAGTGAAAGCGAGAGAGGTCACCGAGGTGTCCCATTCGATTTCTAGGGAGGGGCAAAGGACAGCAGTTTTGTCTGGAAGAGCAAAAACGTCCGGTACAAAGGTCGAAAGGGAAATAGGTCTTATAGTTAAGACTGACTATGGGTCAGCGTAGCAGCTTAATTACTATCCTGACTGATCCTTCTTCCCTAACGGCTTTCTGCCCCCCAATATCGTACAAACAATATTGGGGTTAGGACGCCTACATCTGTCCCCACTTGTGGGGTCTCCTCCAGCCGCCATGAAATTTGATTTCCTAGCTAATGGACTGGAGGGAAGAATTTTCTAAATACATGAATATATTATATATAAAATCCACAGTGACTTCTAAACCTTTTGACTTCCTTGTCGCACTTTTTAGACTCGTTTGTCATTTTAGCCTTGAATCCAAGTTTGGGTCAATTGAAGAAGCCTTTACCTTCCAAGGCAGGAG
>NC_089743.1:28746197-28758697 GCF_040412425.1 Macrobrachium rosenbergii | reverse complement strand
ACGACGGTCAGTGTCACCGCCAGTATTTTTCGGCTTAAAACTTCGGCCGTTTTCCAAGTATCGGGATTACGGTCTTGACGTCGGTAATTGGCCGGCCTCCGATGGAGATCCTCGTAGTCACATTATTACGTTCTTTTTCTTCCTTCTCTTCTTCGTCTCCACCTACGGCCTGAGACTAAAAGATCATAAGTTCGAAGCTTAAAGTAACGACGGAACTTGAAAAGAGATTCTTCATAGCAATATCTAACATTTCCCAGCAGAACATTCGCCGAGTCATGAGTTCTAATTTTTGTCGTACGATTTAATGTAATTCTGGGATCGATGTTTAACCTGATTTCTTTCGTGCAGTATTTGGGGAGTTGGTAAGAAGAGCGAATTTTGGGATGACAGTGATAATGTCTGGATAGAGTCTTTTTTAGTGTCATGAGGCAATCTTTGGAAATGTTGTTAATTTGAGCAAGTGTATTGGTATGTTTGTGCGTATGTATATTGACTTGAGAATAATTTTCTCAAAAGTTGGCCAATTTTTTTGTCTCATTCCTTAGGCGAGCAGTAATCGCCAAAGCTAATTTTGTTAATTTTAATAATTCATGCCTAATGTACATCGGAATATCATAGTATGGTTTTAAGAGTCATGAAATACATTTTTAACACTGAGAAATGAGCGGAAGGTTTAGGGGAATGGTCAGGTACCTTACTTTTAGGATAGAAAAGGAATGAACACTGGAATTGGCAACCGCAGCTACAAACTTTTAGCTAGATGACAGCGTCCGAGAAGTTTTTATTGCTCCAGTTCTTGTATCGAATATTTAATTTTGTTTTCAGAAGAGTGAGGTATATTAAATTTAGTTATTTTTATTCAGTTTTGGAATATACATCATCATGAATGTGTAGTGCTTGGTAAATAAGGAAGTTGTCATTTTTAATCTCTTTATCTGCTTCAGGAGGAAAAATTATATTCTTTCAAAAGGGGGGCGACACTTCTATGTCTAGTGATTTTCCTTCTCTCCTTTGAAGTTTTATCAAGATATTTCGAAACAAGTGTTTGTCATAAGGAAGTGGATGTAAAAACCATAACCGATGTTAGGGAGAGAGCGAGTTATTTCTCTACTGAAGTGTCAAGATGTTAGTTGAGTGAGCAACGTGAAATTAAAGTGAAGTTATACAAGTCGTAAAGGCGGCCTCGACTTCCGGCGCTGAGTTATGGATTTCGAGTAGAGAAAAAGGAAGATTGTCTGGCAGAAAAAAAGGCACTGAATGCGATTTTAGGCATCTTGAAGGAAACGCTGACAAATGTACTTATATATTTGACAGAGGCAAGATTTCGATCATTTTGACGTTTCATGTAAGGAGAAGGGTCACTTGATAAAAATGACACAAAGTAGATACTAGTGATGGGAAATTGAACTTGCGGGAGAGAGTTGTTAGGTGGACATTAATGTCGGTATGGAGGGAAAATGTGCTGCTGACAGTTTCTGAAACACTGAAGAAATAATTACGGTCTTTTCTGTGTACTGTTATAAATGATAATAAAAAAAAAAGCACCAACATACTAATGAATGACGCTAGGGCGACCATTAAAGTATGTAGCAATCTTCCACCAGAAAACCTGAAAAGGAACGAAAACTGAGAAAAGGGAGATATGATTGAAATGGCTACTATTAACCGTTCTTCTGTGACCACTGGACCATGCCGCCAGTGTTATGTTTTGATTAACATTTCATAAATATGAAGAGCCAAAGAAGATATTTCGCCTTTCCAAAAATCTCGGCATATAACAGATTCAGTTAAAACCGTATTATTTCACGGAAGTGAGCATGGAGAATGTTAAGCTAGTATGACTGCCGTAATAAATATAAAAGTTGAAATTATTTGTAAGAGGTTCTGTATAGGACAGCATTCATGACAGAATGTACGATAATAATCATTATTATCCTTCTGTGTTCAAAGAAAATATGTTCCTTATGCTTGCGCACAGCAGTATTATAAATCAAGATGAACATTTTTATATTTTATGAACTAACCCTGACATATCAGCATTTTAATTTCCCGTCTGAGAGAGAGAGAGAGAGAGAGAGAGAGAGAGAGAGAGAGAGAGAGAGAGAGAGACCCTCCAGAAGTCGGCTGTTTGATTGAAGGGCTTAAGTGACCGTGTGGTGGAATATGCATCAAGGTTCGTTTGTGTGGCTAATGTATGCGCGGCCGCGTTCCAAGCTCCATCCTTCCCTACCTCCTCCTCTTCTTCTTCTTCTTCTCGCAAGCATCCCCCATCCCCCTCTTTCCCTCTACTCTGATCCCGCCCGTAAAGTGGCCCACTTTTGGCTTGCCTAATTCTGGCTCCGTCGTGAGACATATCTGCAAGACGCTGGAAGGAAGAGAAGGAAATCTGTATTGAAAAATAAATGTTGCTCAAGATTTTGTTTTGTTAAAGTTGCTTTGCATTTTTAGAAGTTTATTTCGGCCTAGTCTCATGAATGACGAAACGTATAATTCTGTGAGATTTTCTATATGTTCTTTAGTTATTTTTCTCTTTTTAAAATTAAGAACGTCTTTAGTAACTTTGTCAACAATTGTTAACACAAAAATTCTAACTGAAGACTTGCTAGTGTATGCTATCGTCTTTGTCAGTATTAGTGGTAGTATTGACAGTGACTGAATCAGTATTTGTTGACGTGAATTGTGTCTCTTACTCCTTATTTCTTGTTATTTAACTTGGCGATATTGGGTAGTTTCACTATGTCCAGTTATTCACTTTCGAGATTGGATTTCTTGCCTAAAAATTTTACATTAGATTTTAGGTGTATCTCTTCAACATTAATATGTACGCGATATTACTGGAAATCTAGAACGTCAGGTTTACAGTGTTGTTGAATTACTGAATGAGAAATAAGTTACACTGATAAGTAAAGGTATACATTCGTCCTGAGATCTATTTCGGCAGTTCGACTCGTTTTATTATCCTCACCATAGTCAGATTGCTGTGATACGTTCACTGCGAGAGTAAGGTTAGCCTTGTTGACTTCTACGAACCAGATATTGAATCATTATGTCCTTAGTGGCATGCTAGAATTGAAGAGGGCCATTGATTCTCATGTAATTTATGCATTCTTGCCACCGTGCGGGAAGGGTTCAGAAATAAAGCTGATTGGCTGTCGTGAAAATCAGTTTCTGAACTTTAAAGTGATTGGTATCGAGTCGCCTTGGAAATGGTTTCAAACTGAGTGCTTACTCTGTGCCCCAGTTTTGACTTAACGATCGCCCCAATACTCCTTATCAGTGTTCTCGTGGCCGTTGGAGGATACCGTATTTGTTTTCAGACGCTTGGCTTCAGGCTGTTTGCGTGGCGTGTCACGTATTGATGTAGGACATAAGGTGGGAAATCACGTGGACAGGGACGTATCTGCAACTGCGCTTTACTCTTGAGATTCCCTGCTTAAACTTATAGAATGCTTGTGAGGCTTGAAAAGGGGAAATCCACGCTGAAGCTGAAGTGGAGGGAAGGATAGAAAAAAATAAGTTTTATTTAATAATGACACATTTGCACTTTCATAGACTACTTAAAAGCCTCAGTTTTCCTTTTCATTGGGTATTTACGAAGGTGGACACTTCATTTTTGTGTTATCTATTGTAATTTTGTGTATTTGATTTTTTTTAACTCGTTTTAAAGTAGGCCACTAGTGAGCTTCTTGCATTTCTATATTATCCCAAGAAATGAAACAAATATGGATAAAAGATAGAGAGGAATGGAAAGTATTTTTCAACATTAAAAATATGAATGATACCCAAAAGTGTGGAATTGATTTATAATCTTTCATGTCTGTTTAGTAGCAAATTGTTTTATATAAAATATACTTTCAGGTTTTGTTAAGTTTTAAAGAAAATGTATTTAGCTTAGACAATTGCTGCAACTCACTAATTTGCCAAAATAACAACAAAAAATTAATTTAATTTACGTAAGTGATACTTCGTATACTCACAAGAATGTATTATTTAAGCAATTTAGTGATTCTTCAAAACTCTAAGCAGCTTAGTATGTGGAGATGAAATAATGAGAAAGAGGTAGAGATGCACATAATAACTGGCTGAACTAACGGCAAACCTTAGAGGGAGGGTGTTAGCTGCATAATGATAGGGAACTTTTATAGATGAGATGTGGGCGGGTGTCCCACTGGAGGCCCGTGGGCGAAGCTTCCGTGAAGGTGAGGGTGCTTGTGCTACCGTAGCTTAATTAGGGAAGATTATGCCATTATAGGGAACATCAGTACTTGATGCTTCCCCTTTATGCATTCTTTCCAATCTGTATATTTAAAAATGGATGTATGTGTGTGTGTGTATGTATGTATGTATATATGTGCGTTCCAGCATAACTCTGAAACGCATTGAGCAATTTCTTCCAGACTTGGTATACATATGACTTACTATCTGGAAAAGAATATTGTGGGGGTAAGACATCACTAGCACCAAAGGGGGTGGGAGTGGGAAGGGCTTCCCTGCAACGGAGCTGGTTCTGCCCGTAGACTTTGTAACTAAATAAACTCTACAGGTTTATCATACCTCATTTCAATATACTTATGACTTACTATTTGGAATAGAATACTGTAGGGGTAAGACATCACTGGCACCAAAGGGGGTGGGGGTGGGAAGCGAGAGATATTAGTGTCTGATCCATAGTTTTATAGGTCACTGAGATGAATAGTGACACTCCCAATGCCCTTTAAGTCCAAGTTCAGCCCTGATAGGAAGGCGGAGTGAGAAGGAGTGAAAAATAAAATGCAAAAAATGACGGATATTAGTGTCTAACCCATAGTTTTCGAGGTAGCTGATATGAATAGTAACACTCCTGATACCCTTTAAGTCCAAGTTCAGCCCAATAGGAATGGTGTGTGAGAAGGGGTGAAATATAAAATGTCAAAAATTCTCTGCAATGTAATTGAAGCAACTATCTTAACAGGAAAGGAAGAGAAAGAGAGAGAGAGAGAGAGAGAGTAGAGGGGGTGTTAGGGAGGAGAGAGAGAGAGAGAGTTATCGGTTGTCAGTCAGAGTTTTCCCAGGCAGCACCTGGTTGGTCAGCTAGTAGATATATGATGTAAGTTGTATTGTAACAGAGATATTTCACATTCACAATTGATCCTTGATCCCCTTTTCCTGCCGAGAGCAACCAGATTCACCGAACAACAGCACCAATATGCAGTAAATGTGCCTTGCTGTAGAACTCGGTTCCAGAGGTCCTTTATACCTCACACCGTTGGACTGTGGAACAGCCTCCTTGAGGATGTCGTGCAATTGGAACTTCAGAAGTTCAAGCGAAGATGCTGTGCATTGCTACCCCAATACAGTTCTCATTGTATTTTAATCATTTACTTACATTTTTTTATTTATTTATTTGTTAATTTATTTATTTATGTATTTATATGTTAATTTATTTGTTTTTCTAATAACTGATCTCCTCTTTCTGTATTTCCCATTATCTTCGGATTCTTCTTTTGAATTAACACCAAATTGTTTGGAAGCTTGAATTTCAAATCAGTGTCCCCAGTGGGCTTGTTCCGTATGAATAGGGTTCATCTTCTGAATAATAATAATAATAATAATAATAATAATAATAATGATACAGGATTTATGTTTTTATGGCAATATCAGAATACCTCGAACCCTGCCTTACCCATTAGGTTGTGCCCCAGTTATACAAATCAAAATTACGGACATACTAGCAGTAAACTCGGTGAGCAATGGGAAAGATTTTTCTTCAAAAATGGACTTTAAAATGGTCCCGTCGTTTAGTGCTGCGTTCACGAAAATCTCTCTCTCTCTCTCTCTCTCTCTCTCTCTCTCTCTCTCTCTCTCTCTCTCTCTCTCTCTAACACACACACACACACACACACACACACACACACACACACACACTCACCCTTGGATCCAGAAGTTAATGTCGATATACTCCGGTAACTTTTGCTCTTTTCTTTTAACAACTTTGGTCGCTATGTTTCAGACGGGCTTTTTTCTTTTTTCTTTTTAAAGTTGATGTCAAAAATATCCCTCCAACTCTCCATGTCCAGCCTCCAGCTGCGTTGTACGTTGTCATGAACTTAACGTTTTTAATTTCCCTTTTAGACCCAAGCAAGCTCATGGTTCCTGTTATTATCTGCATATTTATGGAAACAAGGCATGTTTATTTGCAAGCAGTTTAAATGCTATGAATTATTTATTTATTTTTTCGGCATACCGTAAGTATGCATACATACTCTCTCTCTCTCTCTCTCTCTCTCTCTCTCTCTCTCTCTCTCTCTCTCTCTCTCTCACACGACTCTATGATATATATATATATATATATATATATATATATATATATATATATATATATATATATATATATATATACACATATATACTGTATATATACATATATATATATATATATATATATATATATATATATATATATATATACATAATAATATACATTATTATGTATATATTGTGTGTGTACGTGTTTATTGAAAGAAAGAGAATGAGAATCTTTTCCCTTTCTCGCCCCAGTGCCAATTCCTGTTTCGTTCTTACAAAGTCATTCATGGGAATGCTGATTCGTCATTCCTTTTGTTTGCTCTCAAACTCGGAACAACAAGGCATTGCATCTCCAGCCAGACGACAGTAACTTCAATAGAATTGGAGAAGACTTTCCTGAAGTTAAAACTGTAAGATTATGATTGTAAAGAATTGCTTGCGAATTTATTAACGAAAATATTTTTGAGTACATTTGTGTGTCGGTGGAGTCTTGTGAATTGGTAAATAAAATCGGAATGCTGGATATATTGGCATTGCTCGTGGCATAGTTACTCGTAGTTGTTGTAGCTTTAGTACAAATAAAATTATATATATATATATATATATATATATATATATATATATATATATATATAGAGAGAGAGAGAGAGAGAGAGAGAGAGAGAGAGAGAGAGAGAGAGAGAGAGAGAGAGAGAGAGAGAGAGAGAGAGAGAGACTAATTTATTTGGCATTGCTCGTGGCATAATTACTTGCTGTAGCTTTAGTACAAATAAAATATACTTAAAAAAAAGGGAGAGAGTGTGTTTGTGTTTGTAAATACAGGAGTAATTTATTTTCAAACCAATAACAAAAGTTAAAAAAAAAAAAAAAAATTACTCCTAACCAGTCATTGGATTCCAGTGCTTTTAAGTCCTCTTCTTGCCGACGTGTAGTGAGGACCAGGTAAATCTAGAAGGGGCTGACATAATCCCTCCAGGTGGTGCTAACTTCTTAAAGTAGCTTTTTCTCTGCCTTTTCAGACTCCTATTCCTTCAGTAGGATACTTCAGCGTTCCATAACGCCTCGCCAAGTGTCATTATAATTGGCCTCTTCGACGTTGCCAGTTTTGCAGTTTTTTTTAATTATATGCAATACAGAACTGCCATTATATATATAACTTATTTTACAGACAAGGTGCAAGGGGTATGATCATATAAGCACGTTTGTCGTTCATTTAAATGGCTCGTATCTTTTAGTTTTAAACTATAGTAAACAGCTTTATTTTTTACCTCATTATTGGCCATTGTATAATTGATAAATATGTTATGCATAAACGTGAATACTAGTCGGTGTCCAGAGTCGATGGAAATTTTGTGTCTTTTAATCTTTGGAAGTTGAGGATGAACAGTCACCTTAACAGTATTGCTTTTATGAAGGAAAGTAATTGTACCTTTAATCATTACACCGTACGAGACCTGTACAGAAGTGTCAAAGATACATAAATATTCTTATGCTAGAGATGTGGATAAGAAATTTTAAAAAAGTTAGTCAGAGGAGTCATACATGTATAAATGCATATTCATAATGTACAGACGCATCATACCCCATGAAATCCATAATTTATATATACATCAGCCAAGATGCTATGAACTCAGCTTCTAGATTCCGTAAGAGTTATTGCCCTTTGAGAACTTTAAATCCAAATTAGGAAATAAAACAAAGAAACTTCCCTTATGCCAGGATTCCAACTTGGTATAGGACTTGGGAGAAAGGCCGGTCCAGCACTAAACCACCTACGCCATACCACGAAGGGTCAGTGGTTAATTGCATGTTGGCCCTTGTGTTTACATAGAGCTGTTGTATGTGACCATTAAACAGACGCGCACTGCTCGCTGAATTCGTTCTTGTTAAAATGATCAAATTTAATCACAGTTCTTGATCTGTCCTTTTCTTTCCCTGAAGTCCCGGCATTTACAAAAGATGTTCTTTGTTATACCTCCTCTTCTCTGCGCAATAATGTGAATATTTCAGTTGTATGGCAAACTGCTTTTTACAACGTTCATTACAGGGCCTCTCCGTTGCTTTTCCACGCGGAAATATTTAATAACATTGCCGAGCAAATATTTGGACTGATTGTTTATATATACATGTTTTCCCATTTTTCGGTAAACGCTTTGGAATATTAGCGATGACGACCTTTCCCCGTTGTTTTGACCTCAGGTCTTTCAGATTAATCCCGGGCATCACTAGATGTTTAATATGCCAAGTTTCTTTGTGTTTCTCCTTGACTTCAGAGGTAATAATTGAAGAAAATCATTGATAATTGATTAGGTTTTTCGAGAATTATTTAATTAAATTTTTATTTTTGGACACGCAATTTTTTATTTTTTTATTTTAGAGACTACTGGCGAGGCTAGTAGACTTGGCACATTGCAGCTTACCAAGTGACCTCCCAAAGTGGACAGCAAATGTCGCTATCACTTGTAGGTGGTCTGAGCGCTTATTATTCAGTAATATATATGAGGTGCTGCACATGCTTGCCCTCGATCTAATGTTACTTCTTATAAAAGCTTGTCTGAACACATACCTTATCAACGCATGTGATGCACACACAGATACAAACACACACACACACACATACATACATATATATATATATATATATATATATATATATATATATATATATATATATATATATATATATATATATATATATATATATATATATATATATGAATATGTATATATATAAGTTTATATATCTTTGTAAAGTTTCGCTAATAAAAGGAATGACTGTTAGAAGGACAACAAATTTGTTATGGTTACGACGAAAAACTGTCATGGTGTGTTCTAATACATAGTTCTATTTTGTATCATATATTTTGAACAGTTTACACGACGAAAAACTGTCATGGTGTGTTCTTGTATCACATGAAAATATCGGTACGAAAAGTGGTAATCCGCTGATAAATTATTTATGACACAGTGGTGAAGTGGACATGTGAGTTTGTGGAAAAAATGAAATTCAGTCGAAAAACATACGAGATATCAGCAGTTATGTGGCTAATTACTCGGTTGTAGACATTTTCACACTATCAGTTTCAGATATTAGGAAGACACTTTAATTATGGATGAGAAGAAGGAAATAGTGCACATGAAGAATATTCAGTAGTTTTCACTTTTTATATTAAATGACATAATTTATTCACAACAGGTATTCGGGGTGAAGTTTTTCTTACTGTAAGATTTACTGTTTCGTTGTAGATTTTCCTTGAAAATGTCTTCTGAAGATCTAACACTTCTTAATACGACCAGAAAATACAAAACGTAACAGTATAGTTTGTGACTAGACCTCCGAGGAACATTAGATTTTTCTATGAGAGAAATTTACTTGTAAAAGCTTCTGTGCCACAAAATAAGAAAAATTCTATTTGTAGATCAGTTGCGTTTAAAGATTAATCTGGTGTCAGCAATGCGACGCCAGTGTTCATTCATCACTTTGTTGTCATAAGAAGTTTTATGTTTTCTTTCAAAAGCATTGGAGGTTGTGAATGGGAGATTAGGATTAGGTACTAACCCTCGCTTAATGTGGGTCGCCTAATCACTGCAAGAAAACTTTTAGTATACCAATTAATGGCTACTTGCTCATGAGGTAAATGCAGTGTGAGGCGGTTATTTCCGCGTGTTGGATTGGCATTTTTTCGCTTCATTCCAAACTTGTTGCGGAATGCAGTGGTGGGATTTTATATTACGTTTTATTTACTTTTTATAAAAGTATTTTGTAAACAAGCAAAACGCCAAGCAAAAATGTCAGAGTAATTTTCAAATAAATATTATTTTACCGAATTTATTTTATTTATGTGGTTCTTTTTTAATATTTTCTTTTGCAGCATCTAATTTCTTTGAAAACTATGTACTCTTGGAGCATAGTTTTCGCAATTTGACATAGTTTTCATGCTCTACAATTATTCAACAAATCAAAAGAGAGAAAAAATGGGAAAACATTCGATGGCATGAAATAGGATTTTTCTTTGAAGATTTTTTTATAGACTCCATGAAAGAGAAAAAGTTCCCCTGCGAGATTTCTAGTTGCCTCAGAGAAAAGGAGATTGCAGTTTACGAATATTTTGATGCTGTAAAGGGAAAATTCTTCTAATGAAATTTCTTATCGAAGATAATGACTAGGAATGTTTTGTAAGAAATTATTTGTCTTAGAAAGTAATGAATTAACTTATTAAAACGCTTGCTGTGATTAAAGAAGCTGAGTTTTAGGAAATTTGAATGCCTCGGATAAAAAAAAAAAACATTTTTAAAAAACGTTTGATGTCAGAAATCTAAATATTTTCTCCGAACCTTTGATGACAAAGAAAATAGAATTTTTTTCCATTTAACATTTTATTAATTAAATTTTCCTGTTCTCCCTCTCTCTTTTAATGTTATTTTTAGGCGCTGTATTCGGTTACCGTTCCATTGGAGTTTTGTGGGGACAATATTGTATACGTTATTGCTAATACTTGTAACAATATCCATTTCCTACCTGATGTAGGGTTAGGCGGCTCTAGCGTTCATTGGCGCTGTTGCTTTTTTTTTTTTTTTTTTACTTTGCGTGCTTTCTCTCGCTTATGCGTTCCTGTCTTTTGTGAAAGAGTGCCTTCGATATCATCAACGGTCGTATTTTCTTTTATCATGGTGTTTCAAGAAGTATGTCTTCATGCTCAGTCTTTGTTTTTACTAATATTGAATTGTCTTAGGGTAGCAGAGTATGTTACCCTGCGTTCACTAGACAGTCTTATTCATTCTCCTCATTAATAAATGTAGGAATGTGCTGCATGTGTGCTTGTTTCGTAGCTGGGTGTGGATAGAGGACACCTCTCCCCCTTCGCCTTGCAGCCCCCCTTCTCAACCTCCAACCCGGCCTGCATCGACCGCCATGGGAACTGTCAGCTGCATGAGCACCTCCCCGACTCGTGATGACCCTCCCCCTCTCCCCAATATCTCACCCCGCCATCCCCCTTTATCACCTCCCACTTCTTGTCTCCCCTTCTACCTTTTCCTTTTCCAGGGTCCTACTGCTATTCCTTCTTACCTGCTTGCCTGCGGTCTTATCCGAATGTCAGTTGTTTCTTTGGTAATTCTAAGTATTAGCTCCGCGCCTGTTTTTACCTTGGAAACTGGCATTTTTTACACTTTTAGGGCTTCTGATACTGGCGGTGCATTTGTTTGTTGTCGACCAAATGGAATGTCCCTTCGCCGTGTTTAGTACTGGCCCGGGGGGTGAGGGTACCTATAGATAACAAGTTATTGCACTTGCCGGACGCGGTATGAACCGTTCGAAACAGACGTATATACCCGTGCTCTGTCTTGTGAAGATCGCGTATGGAAACCCCTTGTTGGATGGACTTCCGGGGTTAATTACAGGTTAATTACATTCGTGCGACAAAAATTGAACGTAAATCCATAATTAGCAACCAAAAAACTGTAGAAAAAGTAAAGTTAGAAGGAAATCACTGCCGCGGAGCTACTACTTAGATCTACCGTTTTTTTTTTTTTTTTCGGAATTCAACTTAGAGAATTTCAGAACTTATTTGCGAAGCGTATCAGGTATGTCCACGCACATGGATACGCACCTGCGTTCACGCATATACACTTATACACTCACATACACACACAGCCTTCTATGTAGGTGCATGTAGCGGGGAGTGGTGGTAATCTTTAAAAAAAAAGTTTTTTTTGCACTAGCTAGTAGAAGTTTCAGTAGTTCAGGTGTGAATGTAATAGTGACTGATGTCTTGTTTTGTCTCAGGATCCATCCCTTATTGAGACATTAGCATGATGTTGATATATATGGATATGTATATGTTTCTGTATGTGTGTAGGGCTCATGTTGTGAGGTACCCACGTTTCACTCCAGAGCGAGCGCTGGCAAATGGATACGCTCCGTTAATTCTCAAGTGTAGCTCTTTCGGCCTAATCAGTGATTTAGCCACCTGGTAGTTCTACAACTGTAGTGGTTGCAAATAGAATTAAAAAGGGCATTGGGCAGGAACGTCATCTCAAAAGACTTTACAAGAACTGAAATACACATACACACACATTATATATATATGACATACATATATGTGTATGTTTGTATATATACACATATATATGTATATATATACACATATATAATATATATATATATATATATATATATATATATATATATATATATATATATATGTGTGTGTGTG
>NC_089743.1:28711197-28741197 GCF_040412425.1 Macrobrachium rosenbergii | reverse complement strand
TTTGTTCCATCATTAGCTATCCCATTTGTTCCCCCCCCCCTTTTCTTCTATCCCATCTCGTCCGTCTTCACAAGAAAAAAAAAAGAAAAGAAAGAGCATGAAAGGTGCCCAAAGTTTTTCTTAACCCAGTCTAGTTTTTAGCAAGGTCCAGTTGACGTTTTGGATTTCTGTGACGGTTTGGATGTCTAATAACAAGAAGTGATGAATATGCAATAAAAATAACTAGTGTATGCATAGATACTGGCCCGTATGACTGTCTTTAAATTTTAGATCCAAATATCGACCACCAGTCAAAAAGAAAAGATGTGATTCCGAACATTCGTGGGGGTCATACCCAGGAGTCAAGCATGCTTGTTAAGGCATTGTTCGAAATGTGAAAAGCTTGAGAACTGAAATGTGTTAAACGAACATACAGTATTATCGTTACTCCCGGCTGAGGGATACAACGCGAGAGAGAGAGAGAGAGAGAGAGATTCAGCAAATTTCGGAGGCGGAAGAGACCCAAACTGTAACTGGACGAAAATTCGAAGCGAAAGGTTTCGGCTCGGAGTTCTGTCGCCTCAGACCCTTGAAATTCTTGCTTTTAATTAACATTGCTGTCGATCTTTTTAAACTGAAGTTCCAGGCTGTTTCTCTCCTCTTTTTACTTAGCATTGAATTAGGAACAATATACTTTATATTAGTCAAAATAATGGATTTTAACAGCCACAAAAAAAAGTATTAAAAATTTTTTGTCTTGATGGGTATTTGAATAAATGAAAACATTATTCTAACAGTTTTAGTCCATTTCAAAGAGAGGGTGCTCATCAAAGGGTGAAATGTAATTAAGTGATTTTAATGCTCACGAATGAATTATACGTGCGTTTTGACTCCTCCCCTTGAGTCTCATAACGTGTTGCTTTACCCTCTCTGTAATATGCAGATCTCTCAAAGGGACCTTTACTCTCCGGTAATACTCTCATTGTATATCAAAGTGACTTGATGATAACGGGGATGAAGCACAAAATCCTATAGTATTTAGCATTGCAGAATGATGTTTTGGCATGTGGAACTCCAGCAGAATTCTCTCTCTCTCTCTCTCTCTCTCTCTCTCTCTCTCTCTCTCTCTCTCTCTCTCTGTGTGTGTGTGTGTGTGTGTGTGTGTGTGTGTGGTCGGTGGGTTTGGATAATTTCTCAGCACTAATTCTTTTATAATTCTTATCTCTATCGTTTTCATTTTCCTAACATCTTTATTATTTTATATTTAGATAAAGGTTGTCTTCCGTTTATATTTGAATTTCTTCGTCTGCTTTTATATTATTGTAGCTATTTATTTTTTTTTTAGAGAAAATCAAGAAAATTGTATAGATGCCGCATCAAGATTATTAGTAGAGTTGTCAACGTTACCGACAGCGACACCTCTTTCTCGGTAGATTTACCGATTTCTTTCCCGTTCCACCCCTCTCTCGCTTTATCTTATTTTCTCCTGTTGGGAAGGATGTTTTTTCATAGCTCAGGCAACTAACTCTCATATATTTATCGTTTATCAATAGATTTTTATGCAAGTTTTGACTCCTTTTATTTATCTTTTCTTGTAAGGACGGGGATGTTGTCCGGGTCATTTATTTTTACCGTTTAATTTTATTCTATTTTTCGTTTATAACAGATATTTTAGTGTGATCCAGACGTGACTTTCATCACTTAAAACACCGGAATGATGTTGATTTTTTCCCTGTATTATCATTTAATATATTTCTTTCTTTGACCAAATTCTTATATCTCTAGTTTGTTGGATTACGTAGCGCATTTTGCTCTTCTTTTCTGTGCCTTTCATGAAGCGTAGTGTCTTGTTAGCTTTATTAATGTATGTCTTAAATTTCATGTATAACACATTTTTCCAAAGTATTTTGCTGGTGTCTCACTTTCTGTACGAGCAAAAACGAAGCCTAAACTCATTGACCCCAGTCATTTCTCGAGAGTGACCTAAGCATTATTTCATGCTGAACAGCGATTTCTCCACTGCGTCCATTTCTTTGGACTGTGCTTCAACTTAGTTCCTTTCAGGTTAGTCTCCCCCACCATCTGTACTGCATAGCAGTCATTCTAGTTTGATGAGTGAATAGCTTTGATGAAATCAAAGTTTATTTAACGTGGCCTTCTTTTGTCTCTGTCTCTTTTTACTTTAAAGTAAAGAGTATCAGTTTTTCCCTTTTGGATTTCAGGGCGTAATTCATCACGGTGGCTTTGTTCTTTTATAAGCATATTTTGTTATGACTTCTTCTCAGTTCTTTGTCTTTTATTTCAACCGAAAAGTCATTGTTGCCAGTGTGACCCTCAGTCTTTTCTATCGCTGTCATATTTTCCCACTGTAAATTCATATATATTAATGTTATATAGTTCCTTTTATATAATTTTTGTATTTTCATTGTAATGCCCTGGTGTCATTGACTCAAGATTTTAATAATCATTGTAGATCTTCATTGTGTTTTCATGGTTTTTTTTTTTGGTTTAATTGCCGTCTTTAATTTTTTTTATTTTGGCTGTGTTGTTACTATCGTAAACCCATTTTCATTCTGTCATTTTATATATATATCGGAATGTTTTCGACGTAATGATCCTCATCTTTTATCCTTTGCATTTTTATTTGGATTCAGACGGCTTCCGATGCATCCCGAAAGCATGAATTGAACTGATTAATGGTTTCCATATTTTTCTCCCCCAGCGGCGATTAATGGTAATTCATGGATAAATTAATCTTGATCTCGTAGTTCAGTGAATCATAAATCAGCGTTTATTATTGGGAGTAATGTGCACAGAGCGTTTATATACAGTAGGTTCCATTACGCCGCCCAATTATGCTTTTCTCTTGCGGGGCTTGGGGAGGGATCTTTGTGTGCTGTAATCAAATGCAAATTGTTGTTTGTGTTTGTTAGGCTCAGATCTTGAATCCAATTTGGACAGATCAGGGTATAAATGAAGATGTAAATTCATCTACGATATACATACATGCATTATGTATATATATATATGTGTGTGTGTGTGTGTATGTATGTGTGTATATATATATGTATATATATACATATATATATATATATATATATATATATATATATATATATATATATATATATATATATATATATATATATATATATATATATATTTGACAATGAGGACTGTTAGTCCTGGAAAGCTTGTAATTTTTTTGGATAAATAACTCCGCTAGATACCATCCAGTTTCAGTAGGGTCCTGTTAGTGTTGATATAATATATCTATACATATATATAATATATATATATATATACATATATATATCTGTATATATACATAAATGCATAAATGCATACATACATATTCACACCATACGCATTTTTCTTCTTTTGAGGAGCTGGCGCTTGAAGGGCAGAGCTTTCCTGTTTTTCATCAAGAGTGTATGGATGAGGCGTTAGCCCCACGCCATTTTTCTTGGCAAAAACTGATGCTGGTACCCCTCTGCAGCTGGGTAGACTAGTAGCTTATATGCGTGATTCTATCCACGGAACTACCCAGCGTGGTCGACTGTTGCACCACTCAACCAGGGTGCCCTTTTTAGCGGATTGCACCTTCTAATGGTGGTTGGTGTGGTCCACATCACTATACCGAGTGTGTATGTATGTATGTATGTATGTATATATATATACATATATACATTATATACAGTGTGTATATATGTATATATATTTGTGTGTGTGCTATAACTGCCAATTAAAAGAGAGAATACTCGATGCAGGCAGCAGATGGTACATAAAGTGGCTCTGACTTCCGTGGGGAGAAAAACGGTTTTCTCCCGTATGTGGTCGGGAAAGCATGCGCTTGCAACTCGGGAGACACGATTGCAAATCCTGCTTGAGAAATGAGGTTCAGTTCTTACATTCAGTTGTCAATGAATTAATGTCACATGAAAAAGTGATTTTCATCATATATACATTTATACACACACACACACAGACATATATATATATATATATATATATATATATATATATATATATATATATATATATATATATATATACACACATACATACATACATACATACATACATATATAGTTGAATTGTGCAGTGCTTGCCTCTCGTGTGCTAGGTCTGTGAATCACTCCCGGTTTGACAACATTCATTTCAACCAGCTTTAACTGGGTGCTAGGGGGCAGTATACGTCTAGCGTCACCTATCATAAGAAATAGGCTTTTGTTGAGAGATGTATAAATATATATATGCATAAATATTTGTATATATATAAATTATATACATATGTGTGTGTGTAATTGTGCATATACAAATGTATGTATGAATTTCAGATGTTATTAACAAATAGGTATTGAAAGTAATGAGTCTAAATCACATGAAAGAGAAACTGCAAGACTTATAAATTTCAAACCTTGAAATGAAGGGAGGACTGAATATGCAAGCAAAGGCCGAACTGCTTATTCCTTGAAGCTGC
The DNA here is from genome assembly GCF_040412425.1 of Macrobrachium rosenbergii. Lineage (NCBI taxonomy): Eukaryota > Metazoa > Arthropoda > Malacostraca > Decapoda > Palaemonidae > Macrobrachium > Macrobrachium rosenbergii. The sequence continues at coordinate 28,736,735 of NC_089743.1, read as the reverse complement.
TGTAGTCGCATGTTTGCCGCAGTTGAGTGACACACGACTGAGGAATTCTGGAAGAACATGAATAGGATCCCATTGTAATCTGGGGGCTGTCTGAAGAGCGAGATGAGAAAGCACTCGCTGCACGAAATTGAGGTATTGCTGCTTCTGCTGCTGCTGCTATGTTCTGGTGCAGTGTTTTGTAAACATTCTTTTGTTAGGTGGGTTTTTCTGGGTAATTCTATTTTGATACAGAACTTTTAATGCAAAAGAAAGAAGGTGGAATATACTTTTAAGTGTAATAAAATTTAAAAACAATTTCAATATGGTATTTGTTTATTGTACCGTGTACGAATGCACTTTGATGGCTATGATATAAAGATTTTCAAAGCACTAAAACAAATTTTCAGTCCTCTGATCGTGTATTTCAGTGAGTGTGCGCCTGTAAGAACTTTCTGTAAATTAAACGATGGCGTTATTACGAATCTTTTTGAATTTGTTGAATGAGAACGGAGAAAAAGCAAACTTCATTATGCTTTGTTGTTTTTTTCTTTTTAAGGTATTGTATGCTATTATTGCAAAGGAAGTGCTACTTTCATGATAGAGGGATATTGTATTGTTTGACGAAGAGCTGCAATTTGTGACGCAAACATTCATAGCTTGCATCCGTAAATTATCGCAGACACATAAATTGTTACTGATACTTAAATGTACATCTACCAAAACATGATGTGCAAATGGTTTTATACATCTCTCTCTCTCTCTCTCTCTCTCTCTCTCTCTCTCTCTCTCTCTCTCTCTCTCTCTCTCTCTCTCTCTCTCTCTCTCTCTCTCAAGGACGCAAAAAATAAAGTAGGCATAACCTGCCTATGCTACCTGAATGATGAATATTAATTTTGTAAGAAGATGACCTATTTTTGGATTGTGGTAACGTATGATAAAAGAAAAATATCCCACTGCGATATGGGGTCAGGTGTAGAAAAACTCGCCTGTTATATAAACAAGTGAGGTTATCGGTGCCCACTATACAACAGTGGGCTCAGAGGAGAAATTCGAGAACTTTCGAATAGATAAGAACTTATTAACATAGTAAACAGAGAGGAGTGGCAGTTGATGTGAAGTACCCAAGTATAGCTCTAAAGCGTGAATTTTGTTCCTTTCACAGATAAGATACTCTGTATCGCGCTCCAGTTCTGTAATAGTTCCCTGTGGTAGTCTGTTTGGAATTTATGAAAATTACTGTATACTTGTGTACAAAAGGAGTTATTCGAGGGTTCTCTCCTAAGAGGTCGAACGAACAAAGGATGTATTTGTATCTTGTTACCATGGTCTTCTAATCTGCAGTTCATAGTGGTTAATTGCAAGGGTGATAGAGTCGTATTGACTGCGCGAGGCTACTCACGTAATTTGAGAGCTTGTTTTGTAGAAGGAAATTTATGTAACAATTGTTTCTTGTTAGAAGACTGGGAGGAATCATCCATATGTAACAATTCATGGGATGAGTGCCCTGCTCCCAATTTTTTTTTGACGGCTGTAAACTATGTCTAAGCTTTTAACTTTTTTTATATTCATAAACTCCTTGCTGCCATACTTTCTAGAGATTGGGTAATAACAGCTCTTACAGTTGTGACAGTACTACTGCAATGTTGGGTAGTATAAGGGGAGCAGAATCATATAATGGTAATGACAAAAGGATAATCGATGGAAGATGATTTGTCATCCACAGAGACTTCTGTGCCGGAAAATTTTTAAGGTCACTTCTGCCCTTTCCTCCTCCTCCTATGCCTTCCTTTCCTCCTTATCCTTTCTTTGTTTGTCTTTCTTCATAGTCTTGAGGGACACAATAGAAGTGGTTGTTTCGTGAATACATTCATCTGATACTGCGAGAAAACAAATGGAGATAGATGTTGGCGGCGGCCGCGATATATTTGTTGTAGATCTCAATATATGTTTATGGAGACAGATAGTGCTCTTAAGAGTTGTTAGTGCTGGTGCAGGAAAATCTGGCGCTGGAAGACATCATTACACAAATATTTGGCAATGGTTCGTGTAGGTTTGATATAAATATCTTGGCACGTAATAGTATCGCCTGTTTTTACTATCCTCTGCCTTTTCTATAGATTGGACTTTGTAACCTCTGCGGTCTTATAAGAAGAAAAGATGAATTAACTGGTCACAAGTCAGCGCTGTTGCCGGCTTCCTCTTGTATCTGTTGTACATTCAGTTCTCACCCGTAAACATTTCCTTTATATCAGTGCCTCACTATTGCCTTGCCGGATAAATATATATATATATATATATATATATATATATATATATATATATATATATATATATATATATATATACACACACATATATGTGTATGTATGTATATATAATATAAAGTTGTATCTATCTATCTATCTATCTATGTATATATATATATATATATATATATATATATATATATATATATATATATATATATATATATATATATATATATATATATATATATATATATATATATATATATATTATCGCGCATGTACGCGTACTTTCACATAAGCTTTTCCTGAAAATGACTGTAGACCATGTTAGTCGATTGTATTTCATGGGTTGCTTAAGTAAGTTACGTTGAAATTAAATCTTACTGTAATGTTTGTTAGATTTAGTTATTTAGTTATTTTTCTCCAATCTTAAAATTAAACGTCTTTGATGATAATTTTCATGATAATGATGCAAGGCACTTTGTTAACTGTAAAGATTTTCTTAATCTCCGTAAAATATGGTTTCTCATTTTCCATTATTTTGAATTCTTCCCGCATTCCCGATTAGACCATTTTTGTTTTAAAAATCTAATGAACTCTCGCCCATATAATGATATTAGCGAAAGATAGGGCTTATAAACGGTTTTGGGAAAAATATCATACATTACAGTATTTTGTGTTTATGTGGGACAGCGAACGGCACAAAACAAAACGGTATCAATTGAAGACCCACGCCTAAACATGCTCTGGCATTTGCATAATTCGCTAGTGCTTGGATCTCGGAGTTTGGAGAATCGGTCGAGAAATACAAAACTGCTGCAGCCGTGCTTGGATCTCTGTCTGTTTCTTTGGCCTGTGTCTACTTCTTGTTGTGTTTGTTGCTGTGACTCGGAGTTTTAGTTTTAGTGTTTTATGTGTAGGAGAAAATTTATGACCGCTTTGTACAAACGCGCACACATTTCATATATATAGGCCTATATAATATATATATATATGTATATATATATATATATATATATATATATATATATATATATATATATATATATATATATATATATATTATATAATTTCACATATTAATCCACAAAGTAATTTATGCACAGAGAGAATTTGACATAAGTACACCTACGCGACGATGGTCCGGTCATGATAAAATTCCTTTTGGGAGTTATTTGTAGTTTTATTGATAACTTTGTTTGGAGCTATGCTGCTATGTTATTTGTGGTATGTTGCTACAATATCATATCAAACAGAATTTGACCCTTACCCATGGTTATTTTGTCAAGTTCAAGGTTGCCTTGATCTTTTTGCCATGTAACATCCATGCAGTCTTCTTGTTCTCTTTATATTTACACTAGCTGACCAACCTGGTGCTGCCTGCGATAACTCTGATTGACAACCAATAAACTCTCTCTCTCTCTCTCTCTCTCTCTCTCTCTCTCTCTCTCTCTCTCTCTCTCTGCTACCCCCCTTCCCAACCCCCAACCCCTTTGGTGCCATTGATGTCTTATCCCCACAGTATTCTTTTCCAGATAGTAAGTCATATGTATACCAAAATTAGGTGTGATAAATTTGTAAAGTTTATTTAGTTACTAAGTCTGTGGGCAGAACCAGCCCCGTTCCTGGGAACCCCTTCCCACCCCCACCCCCACCCCACCCCCACCCCCTTTGGTGCCCTTTGGTGCTAGTGATGTCTTACCCCCACAGTGCTGATTTCTAGATAATAAGTCATATGTATACCAAGTTTGGTTGAAATTGCTTAGTGCATTTCAGAGTTATGATTGAACATGTACACACACATACATACATACATACTTAGATTTTTATATATATAGATTATTATTTGTTCTCTTAAGGATACAAATCTTCCTCATTTTACATGGAAATATATTCGGCAAATGCTGATCTGCTTGTTGAAGCTTGGTGACAAGGAAGTTAGCGCTGCTATACAGTCTTCTTCACTGATAATGGACTGTTCTCATGGCTGCTGCTGTTGTTTTTGTTACTTCTTTTTCTGACTCATCATTTATTATTTTGGCTTTTCTTGTTGCAGTATGTTTTGATTATTGTACATTGATGGTGCCTGATTCTTTGCCTGTGAAATACAGGACTAACCCTGATTCGCACCTCTTAGAAGGTGTGAAAGGACATGGCTGAGCCAGCTTGGTACCATCTTGAACCATACACTCTTCCAGACTAGCCAGTCCAGAACCATGCAGCGTGGGACTATTGGTACGAGTTCCTGCTCCCCAGGTTGGTCAGCAGGCCCTGCATGGCTGGTTCTGTTACAGGTCCTAGGCCCAATGATAGAAAAGTGGATAATGCTCTTTCTGTTCTCAGACTCATCTAAGGAAGGATGGAACTCACCTGAATGACTCATTTGCTTTGGTTGTTTGGACATGACACAATTCTTACTTGCATATCAACACTCTGGAAATGGTTGCAGTGATGGTCTCTCTCTTCCAATGCCAGGTGGCAAGCAGTGGCAAGGTAGTTGCACAAGTGGACAGTTTGCCAAGTGTTGAACTGACAACCTGATATATTCCAGATCATTGGAATTTCAGGCCAGACTAGTTTAGTTGCAAGGACCAGTGGGTTGGAGTTGTGTCTGCATCTGCACTAGGCAGAAAGGCCCTTCAAAGTTTGAGAACACTTGTGATTAACTGTTCACCACCCAGTTAAACAGGCAACACTTGGCATCAGTTCTCCCATGCTATACCCATGGGCTTGACAGGAGGATGCCTTTTAGCATCCATGGGATAAATGTAGTGTATACAACTTTTTGCCAAGCAGCCTATTCCATTAAATAATAAACCATGTATTGGTCATGCCTATTCTCAGGACAACCACAGTGGCTCCTCATTAGCCAAGAGCCAGATGATATCCCAATCTGCTGGACATTTTGTCAAAGCATTGAGAGAAATATTTGTGTGGCCTATGTTTCTTCAGCAGCCCCCATCTGAGGAGGTACCACCAGTCTGTGGAGATGCTTGTGCTTTATGGATTGAGGTTATCTAGCAGCTCCTGAGAGAGATGCTTTCATCATAGAGCTGCACTGAGGATGTTCACACCATCTGGAAGATCACAGTATTGTGCATCAGGTGCTGTGGAATGTCTTATATTGTTGGCTTTATGAGAGTAGTATTTCTTCAGTTGGAGCTCCTCTTTTTGTGTGCAGAAAAATGTATTATTTATCCCTTTTCCAGTTGTTTCTGCTGAAGAGAATGGACCCATCTTCCTCAGTTAAACTCAGGAATGGGATATGGCTCTTCTGCTTCTTAGTCCCACCCAAGCTCTGTATGAGCTTCAAAGGGATGATTCATACGGGGAAAGGGATGATTCACACAGGGGCATCATACTCAAGGCTCTCTTCCTGATAACCTTTGAATTAGCAAAGACAGTAGGTTAACTTTACATGGTCTCTCTTACTTGGTGTGGCACACAGAGGGGTGGGGATATCTCTCATTCATGTTCATTCCTGAGTTTTTGCCAAAAATTTAGATATTTAGATTCAGTCCCTCTGGGACTTTGTAGCTGATGTTCAAACCAAAATGCTGTTGTGGCCAGTGCGAGCTTTGCTGTACTACCTGCGTAGGACTTGACAGCTAGACCAGTTTCGACGACTGTTGATTAGTACTGGAGGGAGGCATCCAAGAACACCATCTCATTCAGGCTGTAGGACATCATCAAGCTGGCAAATGTGTCGTTTGGCAAGGGCTCACAAAGTCAGGGGCTTTGATGCTCCATGGCTTTCAAGAACTTTTCAGGTAATTTGGGGGTGTTTGGTGCCGCTTGTCCATCTTTATCCCTTTCTACGTTGGGACATCAGCTACAAGTTGTTGCACACCTCAAGATCTATGGTGGGTACTCAACAAATTGTCACTTCCCAAGCTATATTGTTTTGTCTAAGGTTCTCAGTTAGCATCAAGGTTGGTTGAATGTAGGATAACATATCCCTCTCGTTTTCCTCTCTCTTCCATACAGTAACCAACAGCTGTGTACGTATATCCTGTCTCGGTTTACTAATAAACCCCTCGCTCTCTTTTTAAAGTCGGGGGAGGGGCAGGAGGCAGAGCATCATTATCGGTGGGTGTAATTACTTAATATTGTTACCTTTCAGCTGGTCATCGTATCACACGTGGCACAGGCAATACATATGTGATACCGAGGAGCTGTCTCCATATAAAGACGAAGGGTGTACCATCGTAGACACAACTCGCAAATACAGATTAATTTGCATTTTTCCTAGATATACAAGCCTGAAGTCCTCTATCATAATCCCACCTCTACCAACTCTGAATTTGTTGTTGCCGAAGGAAAAATTTCAACGACCAAACTAGTTTTGCGGATGGTATATCGATATAAAAAGACTTAAGGTTTCTTTGGTAGGAAAAAATGCAAGTTAATTTAGGTTTTAAGTTTTAGCAACGAGTCAGACACATTCTGACCTTGACCCAATGAGGTTTGACGAAATGAAATGGCAAACAGGAATTTTTTTTATTTTTTCTGATTAACCTGGTTCCATTCACGGTAATTTGTTTTAATGAAATTTCGTGTCAAGTCGGACATTTTTAACTTGATCCGAGGCCATTTGATCAGTTCAAGGTCAACTTGGCAGAAAATAGGAATGTTTTATCTGGGCATATTTTTCGAAATCCAAAAATGTTAAACAGCAGAATTCTGGCTGAATGTTCTGTTTCATGTTATGTCCATGTTGATTTGCAAAATGAAGTGAACCTTAGAATTCTCATATGCGTCAAGTTATATTCTTTAGTACTCTGTTCTAAGAAATCTGATGCATGTTATTTAGCATTCAGTTCTGTAGGGATTACGTCGTAGACTTGGACACTGTATAATTCTAGATAAGGTTTATATTATTTGGCACTGTGTTATCTTAAGAATTAGGTTTATATTGTTGAGGATTGCTTTCTTCAAGGATCATATTAGTATTTTAACTTTTTCGGGAATCAGGTTTGTTCTTCAGCATCGTTTTCCAGCTTTAGGTTAATTTTCTTGTTGGGCAGGACTGTGTTCAGAATCGTTAGCAGTGTGTTCTTATGGGGTAAATCTTTAGTCTGTATTTCTGTTCTTCAGAGAGACGATTCATATTCCTTAGCTAATTATTATTAAGAATCAACTTTGAGGGTAAGCTTTTAAACTGCCCTGTGAAAAATCACAAAGCATACACTGTTGCTTGGAAACTGATGGACAGTAGTGCGTCCATAATTCGAATTAATAAAATGGTTATCCGTTTTCATATCGATTTTTACTTTTCTTTTATTTTGCAGCCATTAAAAGTCTCGTTTATTGTGCTCCATTCTGTTGTAAATTTGTACATATTAGGATTTTACAGACATATTTTTCGTTTTATTTAAAAGAGATCACTGTTTTATGTATCCGTGTTTACCGCTATACTGCTACATTGTCACAGGTTTTGTACTTTAATAGTAAATGAAGCACCACAGAGGGGAATTTTCCTCGTTCGGCTAGTGGAGTATCCACTTTAACCCGCATTAATGTTAATGTGAGATGAATATTATTAAAGGATTCCTTTGTAGATTACCTCTTGTAGGATCAACAGCACAAACGGCAGCAGCATTAATGATAATAATAGTAGTTACAGTAGACTAAGAAGCAGCACTAGTAATGACAATAAACTAAGCAGCGGGAGCAGCAGCAACAGTAGTGCCAGTAGTAATAGTAGTAGTACACGACCTTGCTCTAAATTCAGGCTTTCATGTGATGTCAGCTAAATGCTTCTTCAAACATATGCGAATAGAAAAGACCAGAAAATTTCTGTGTATCCTGTATATAGGGGTTGATAGAAGGCGGGGCGTTTCAGAAAGTACGCTCCTCGCTCCTTTACATTTCCTTTTCGAGCACCCTAAGTTTACTTATCATTAACAACCTTTTTTCAGATTCCTTTGATATTAATGAAATCCCTCTTGAGATGGTAATACTTTCTACGAATTTTGACGAGAAGCTCCCTTACTCTTGATAAGCTCTGGGCCCTCAGGTCCATTTGGCCTTTTTCTACACACACACACACACACACACACACACACACACACACACACACACACACACATATTTATGTGTGTGTTTGTATATAAAGCCACCAATATCGTTTAATATTGAATCCACCATACCTTGAGAATAACTTGCACCCAGGAGAAATAGTAATTTAACCATCCGGGAATTAAGAGTTTTTAATAGATGTAAAAAAGTCACGTGTAGATACTTGGCAAGAATTCATATAAATGCATGCACACACACATACACACACACACCCACATACACACATATGTATATATACATACCTATATGTATGTATGTGTATATATATAATTATAAATATACTCGTATATGTACATGTATAATATTTGATGTAAATTTGCTGTGTAAATGCAGACAAACTATACATTGATCGATGTATGCACAAACACTCCTAAATGCCGGTGTTTGTCATATTGATTTGATGTCAGATAGTTTACTTAGATATTAGTGCACACAATCAGTTCTTGTATATTTATCATGTTCATTTTAGTGCGATGTAGGTGACTGATATATAGATATGTCACTTTAGGTGAAATATTAGAGAGTAAAGTGAAAACATTTTTCACATGAATGTAAACCTACTCATGATGTATTCTGTGCAAAAAATGACCGTGAAGATGCCAGCCAGGGCTTTGTTCCTATCTTAAAGAAAACAAATCATGTTGCGGAGTTAATGGATGGAGGTGCCTCAAAGACTTACAAGTTCATCAGTAGAGGAACCTTTAAAAAATTAAGTAGATTGTGCGTAAGCGCCCATCATTTCTTTGAAATTAAAGTAGACAGCAAGAAAGGTTTTTACATTTTTATGAGAGAGTGAGAGAGAGCGAGAGGGCTGTCATATAAAATATCGAAAGTGCGGGCACTAACTGTTAAGTGTTCTGTAAAATCGATGGTATTTTAATGTCAAGGGAAATGCACTCTTGCCTTAAGCCGATTATTTATGAGCCGGAAGCCTGCCTCTCTCTCTCTCTCTCTCTCTCTCTCTCTCTCTCTCTCTCTCTCTCTCTCTCTCTCTCTTTGCTGTTGCCAGCTGCCTGTTTTATGAGCTGTGCTTGTCTTAGACTCATCCATGTGTTAAACGTAGATGGTGTTTAGTCACGACAAAAAAAAAAGCATTTTGTATGATGATGGTGTCATTTAGTTCGATGATTTCCAACTCTCCTTTCGAACCACTTAAGTGGTAAGAGAATTTTGTTTTCATCTCCAGAGTTTAGTGGAATTTTGGTTTGATTAATAGTGTGTATTCAGAAATTTGTTAATTGGTGTTTTTTTTTTCTTCACTGACGTGGTTCTGAAAAGGCTTGATATCATTGATGTTTCTGTTGTTTTTATTTATAGATGCGTTTGGTGAATTTGTAAAGGACTTAGATTTCTTTATTGGTATTCGTCAGGGTTTTTGTTTAATTACTTTTATTAAAGGGACGATTAGTATGACTGTACTAAGGGCTTTCGATATACAATACCTGCTTGTACTGGATGTGATTGTTGGTGTAAATTATCTCGTGTAATTGTTTAGAAATCATTTGTAAGGAGAATGGAGTTTTATTGTTTTGGAATTATGTTAATTTTGTTGTTATTTTGGATTATACTGTGGATTTGTGGATATGAAATTTTACTATGTTTATAGGATCCTTGGTCGGATTAAAATCTTTGGTTAATAGGTATGTTGAACATTTATTTTGAATAATGAAATATTTATAAGACCCTTGCCTAAATTTTGATTTCGAATTGATAACATGCGTTGATTCTTAAAAATAACAATTGTGCCATAACTGTATTGAATGTCCAGTATGAGTTTCGATTTTCTCTTAGGAACTCTGCTGACAACTCTTGTTTACTTTCCAATTGACTCTGGTATATATCTCGCATCTGTCATCGTCTACTCTGTTGGCGTCTTTGGATACTTGCTTAGTGCGTATTTTGCACATTACTCGAAATCTTGTTGTTGCCATCTCTTCTCCATTGTGTGTTTCGCTTGCTGAGATCCACTGTGTGGTGCTTCAGTAACTTAGATGGACATTTAGGTTTTAGCTCCTCATTTCAAGTTGATTTCTGGCATATCAAATGTGTGTGTCACCGCACCAAATTATTGCGCGGTATCTTCATCTTTCCCTAATTCCAATTTCTCCTTCTACGCTTCTACGGTGCGATCTCTCCGCTAATTTTATTTCCTTTCTTCAGACCTCTTTTATTGTTTGGATGTTTCTCGCATTCGTGCACCTCGGATTCTTTTGTCGACATTCTACAAACTTTGACTAGTCATTCCATTCATTTTATTCAGTCTGAAACTTTTGAAGCAAATGAATACTTCATATGCGCAATGTGATTTTTCCTTTTAGTGCTCTTAAAAGATATCATGTCTATTTATGTGAACTTTCTTTGGAAACAACAAAAAGGGTGTGATAATTTTTCGTTGTTGAAGACTATTGTGAAATGCTTCAACAAATATTTTAGCATGGATGTCAGGATATTAGAACCTACAGCAGGCATAGTGTAACTTTGTTTTCATCATGACTTGTATCCTCTTTCTTACTACTGGTGATTTTTTTTTTACTTATTTGGAGTATATAAGTATTTGTAGAGCTTTTAACGTCCAGCTTTCTTGATAGTGTGAATTTTAAAGCTTTAATTTACTCAAAATCTGCCTTTACTTTAATTGCGGACTTCCGGGTCGCTCCATAAATTTGTTTCTTTCTATTTTTTCGGTAATTGCTACAGTAGATGTGTTGAAGGGGTGCTGGTTAGGATATTACCAATACTCGAGTGTCGGTGAGCGGAAGTTTACGTACCCTTACAAACTTAAAGGAGACATAGTTATCGACTTAAATGTTTGGCAATGCCTTTTCCATCTGTCCATGTGTTGGCGGTGTGGAGTTTTTATTTTTGTGTAACAAGTCTTGTGGTTTTAATGTATTAATAAAATGAGCTTTAAATTTAAATGTATGTGAGTAAATCTGCATTTCAATAGTAAGAATATTCAGAAAAGCAGGCTCTGACATTCTGACATTTTGCGCAATGGGGTTTCAACAGCATGGAATGTATAATGTACCTGGGATTATTTATACGCTGTGGTTACAGAACAGCTAACATAATTATGTTCATTCGCTTATCTTTTCTCTCCTTACTTGAATTATATGTAGCTAAAATTGTGCAATCATTTCAGAATGACTGTTGGATATTTCTCTAACATTGCTTGATCATTATCTTCATATAATTTATTTTTATAATATCTGTAGGCTCCCGGTTTAAACTACATACGCCTTCTTTCCATAACTTCTAAATTATGGAATGTAATCTACTTACCAAGAAGAAAAGGAGAAGAGGGGTGTCAAGTGTGGAGGACTGTATGGACGTCGAGAAAAGAACAGTCGGGCAGCAGCTTAAGCGCAGTGAAGATGAGTGGTTGAAAACAGCTTGGGATGAAAAACTCATCTCGGTCGACGAAGAGCCTGAACAGTATGAGGATAACATCATCAGCCAAAGGAAAGAGAAATGTGAAAACGGGCAAATGCATGGCCAGTACCAAAGTCAGATTCAGGATGTAGCAATGACTGATTAGTGGAGAGCTCAAAAAGGAGACTGAACGCATATTGAAGGCCTAGTAGTACTTACGCCAAATGTCCAAAATAAAATAGATGGTCAAATATCAACATTGCTTATGTGCTGCAAATGTGAGCGGAATATGGAGACCATCATCCACATCATAAGTGATTGTCCCTAGTGCAAAATGAATACGAGAGTAGGCATGGCACAGTTGCAAAGGCTTTGCACTGGAAGATCTGCAAAGAAAATGCCTACAGTGTACAGACAAGTGATATAGCTATATACCTAAGAATTGCTAGAAAAACAGTCAACATATTCTGGGACTATGCTGTAAGGACTGACCATGGGACAAAACCTAAACCTGGTAATTAAAGAAACCCACAAAGAGTCTATGATAGATGTAACCATACCATGGGACACAAGAGTTCAGGACAAAGGAACCAAAAAGATAGAAAAGAACCAAGATGTAAAGATGGAAATCACTGTATCACCACTAGGAATAATCCCAGAGGGACCTGAAAAGGGACCTTTAGGGAACTGGAGGCACAAAGTTTGAAAAGGTGCCCACCAGAAAAGTGTATACAGTTGGCTGCAGCAAGGATAATTTGGAGAGTGTTGGAATCATAAGAAAACAGGGTTGTTTGGGTCAGATTCTGAGGAGGTGGGTTGTAGCCCAGATCCAGACTTGAAATTGCCACGTACCAAGGTTGTAAAAAAATAATATATTATAATTATTATTTTGGTGACTAAAAAGGTAGCAAACGAAAAAGTAAAATTATGAAAGTGGCCACGTGGATGTAGTGGGAAATGTAGTGGAGGCAATGGGTATATTCAGTATTGTGTATTGAACGTAACAGATGGTTTCACAAAAGATGATTGGGATTGAAAAATATACATAGAATAAGAGATTTCCGATGCTGGAAATCCTTAAGAAAAGCAAAAGGGTAAAGAGGAAGTCGATCTTCACCTTCTTTAAAAAGGTAAGTCTTGGGAGAGGTAGAACCTTTGTTACTTGAGAGACACACAGGACTGTGAAACCTGCATTGAGAGGGCAGTAAGAAAAAGTAGCAACACTCTGGATAAAGTAAAAAGAGACTACCGAATCAGTACTGAGTAAAATTAACCCACAGGTTAAAAGAGTAGAAATTCATGCTGCGTGCAGAAAGTCTGTGCTGCTCTATGCACCAGGAACATGAGCATTTAACAAAGAAATTGGAGATTTTGAAAACATGTAACCGCAAGGAAGTCGTTTTCAGAGCCTGGAAAATTGACTGAGATCTTAAAGCTTGAGATGGTTTGAATATGTGATGAGAATGGATGAGAACAGTTAATTAGAAAAGTAGTAGGTATGGAAATAGCAGGGCGAAGATCTTTAGGAAGGCAAAGGATATGGAAAAAGAGGAAATGGTGAAGATGAGAATTCAGACACATCTAACCCTGTACAGGGGAACTTTTAATAAGGATAATGAGAATGATGACTGTTATTAGTAGTCATACTTTTATACGTATTTAACAACTTTAACTGTCTTTTACATCATTTTTTCATCGTTTTCACCGCTGATCTGTGGGAGATCTGATTACTGATTTTTCCAGTTTCCAAGAAAGTTACATATTATGAAGAGATTATGAATAAATCTAATTTATTTTCATATAGTAGACTTGTGCGGACGAAGTATGATATAAATACAAGGATTTGATTTCAAATATTGACTTGATATTCAAAGGCTAATTTCGTTTCTCTTGATACCAAGAATCCACTGTGTTAATGGATAAAAAGATGTTCCTCGCCGTTGTCGATTCTTTTTAATATTTTTATTCGTAATTGTTTTTGTAGTTTGTAATAAAATGGATAAAAGAATATTTCACCCGTTGAGTATTATGGAAAGAAAGTTATATGTAGTGTTGTTTGGCAGTCGCCTTTACTTACTGTGGCCAAAAATTTAAATTTTATAACCATACGAAGCAAATAATGCACTTCATTTTCATGAGGGGGGAGTTGACATGAAAGCTTATTTTTGTTTCACAGATAATTTAGGTCATGAAGCACTGTAGTCACATACAATAATATATATGCATAGGGTTTTCTCATAGCATGTGGGATCTCGGAATTCTAGTTGGGCGGTCATAAATCAGACTTAATTATAGCGTATTGCGGAGCCTAGTGCCGTCTTGTTTGTAGTGAATGTGGCACTCGTGGCACCCCGTGATGTACTATCCGACGTTATGGAGCCTCAATTTCGGTCGTTGGTTGGGTTACGAATTCTCTCGTTTCCATTTTGAAGTGAATTCTAATTAAACGTTACTGATAACGGCCACTACATGTTTTTTGACACTTTTGTTGAGACGTTAGGTGAGAGCGCTACAGTGGGCAATGTGTGTAATTCAGATTAGTCTGTCTCATGACCCAGTTTTTAAAGTGGAAAGGTGGGTGATGCGGGAAACCACTTTATTTTGTGTTTGTGTAGGCAGAAACGTCCTCTCTTATATCTTGATTATCAAACAGTTCGGAGCATGTGTGAATGCACGTCATGGTTTTCACTTGTTATCCTATTTAGAGAAATAAAGCGTCATTTACGATTTACTTCGGCGATGGCTACGCGTCTGTTTGTATGTGCATTTTTTTTTTTTTTGTACTTCTTGTAATCACGGTGTAGAGGTTGTGATGTGTTTTGACGGAGATAGATCTTGTGATACAGACTCTCCCTATCTGTACCCATATTCACGCATTTGATACAAATCCATAGGTACGTGGTTCTCCCCTTTTTACCGTAACTCATCTCCTATAGGCTTTCTGATGCACCATGCATTGAAAAAAGTAATTTCTCCTCCCAGTGCTGTCTTCATATGCCTTTAATCCAGCATTCTCCCAACAGCATCCTGTTTTCGATTTTGCTTTGCTTTCAGTGACTCCTGGACCCTTTAGTGATATTCGTTTCATCCCTTCTGTATCCCTTATTCGTCCCATCGTGTGCCTTCATCCTTTTTCAGCCTGTTCTGTTTAACTCTGCAGATTTGTTTAATACTTTGAGTGATGTTCATTTTTTGAAGCTTTAAAGGGAAGCGATCCTTTTTTTCAATATCCCTGACCCCTTTCTAGTTAAATGTGATCTTTACGTTTAGCTTTCATATACCGGTGTGATAATATTGCTTTTCTCGATGTTTCGTGCATTTTTTTGTAAGACAATTTGTTATTGAAATTGATGAAATGTTTCATTTACATGAGCTAGGATGAAAGGGGCTAAGAGAAGTTGTAAATTAAAGTTATGATAAAGTTTTACAAATTCTTGATGAATGAGGATACTGTATATCTTTATGGAAACATGTACGTCATAAATATTGTACCTAACTGTTGCAGTACGTGTTTATTTATAACTGATATTCATAAGAATTATTAATTTATGATTTAGTATTGTCCTATCTATCAATGTCTCTCTTTTTGTTTTTAGGTATGTTTGGAGTATGTTGCGATTGACGTATGGGCACCTGATCTTTAGCGCCGAGGAAAGGTTTGTACGTCACGTTTTATATGCTGATAAATTCGGATCTCTCTCTCTCTCTCTCTCTCTCTCTCTCTCTCTCTCTCTCTCTCTCTCTCTCTCTCTCTCTCTCTCTCCCACACACACACACACACACACACATATATATATATATATATACTGTGTATATATATATATATATATATATATATATATTGTGTGTATATATATACATATATATGCATATACGTACATAATGGAGCTATGGAAAGACATTCTGTTTTCTATCGATTTATTAAGAAGCCGACGTTTCGTATCGCTTGGTACATTTTCCAGGCTGAAATAACGATTAAAATAAACAGTATTTGCTTATAAAAGATAAGAGATATACACATTGCATACTTATTTACGCTGTATCAGCAGTTAAAAAACAGAACAAGGGGAAAAACCAAAAGCAGAAGCAAGAAGCACAAAACACCTACCCACAATGGTAGCGAAAAGCAGACTAACAAGAAATGCAGAACAGGAGGGGGAGAGAGAGGGGGGAAGCACAAACACAGAGGCTAAAAAACAAGAGCAAACTATGCAATGAACAGTTAGGTTGATGCTGACTGGTGATTGAGGGTAGGGACAGTCAATTTAATCGTTATAGATTCAAGGGTGTCCAGTACATCAGTAGATCCATACCTCGTGTTCTTCCCACAGTACTAAAGTCCCTGGCGTCTATATGTGATTTGCAAGTCTTGCTATGGTTTCTCACATTCGACTGATCAGGATTAGATAGTCGACTACCTGTTCTGTAGCTAATCCCCTGGTGAGAGGAGATTTGGATCTTTAGCAGCCTCCTGGTACATCCGATGTATGTGTCCAGATTACATCTGGGACAATTATATTTGTAGATTACAACGGAGGTAAACAGGGGCTGATCCTATCCTTGAAATGGAAGAGGGACCCGATGGTTCGAGGGTTCATCGGGATTTGCTTTAGATTGAGTGCAGGTAATTGTCCATTGAATAAACTAATACATTTTTCCATGAATCTGTTGTCAGGTAAATAAGGGAATCTGGCATATAGACATAATTTAGGGGCGCTGAGAATTATGGGTGGGGGATTTAGTTTAAAATTAAGCAACTTGTGAAGGGATACATGGAAGATTGATGGTGGGAAGTAATTGTTCTTAAAATGGTTAGTGAGGAAAACAATCTCATCATGAAAAGCAGGCCAACTGGAGGTCAAATTAAAAGCTCTATGGAGGAAAATGGTCACGGAATTCATCTTGAAATTAAAAAAACAGGAGCTGTAAAAATTAGTACCTAAGCCAGCCAAAGTATTCTTCCTATAAATGCCAGTGGGGAAACCTATCTCGTCTTTAGTAACTTGTACGTCCAGGAAGGGAAGTGAGTTCTGGGTTTCTTTTTCATCAGTAAATTTATCAACTTGGTAACCATGTTTAAAGATGGCGAAAGAGTCATCAATGTAATGTTTGTAAAAGAGCGGGCTGGAATCAGAGGGACAACCATCGATGGCTTGCTCCTCCAAAATATATAAAGAAGGAATTCCCCTAACCTAAGACCTGTCCTCTCCTCCATCAACACCTCTAGCTATAAACTCTCGAAATTCCTCGTTCCCTTACTCCAAACTTTGACCAATAGTATGTGCACACTAACTAACTCAGCCACCCTCAAAGACGAAGTTATTAGACAGGACCCTGATCTGTTCATGGCAAGTTCCAGTAGCAAAGACCATAGATTTCATTTTAAACAAGTTATTCCCCTCCGACAACTCCATTTTTAATCATTTTAACAAACTTCAATTCAAATATATGTTAGAATTGGCTGTGCTGGACACTGCCTTTAAATTTGACGGTACCCCATTCAGACAGATAGAGGGGATGGCGATGGGCAGTCCTCTGGGACCGATCTTCGCCAACATCTTCATGAACTCCCTGGAGGAGCAAGCCATCGATAGTTTTCCCTCTGATTCCAGCCAGCTCTTTTACAAACGTTACATTGACGACTCTTTCGCCCTCTTTAAACATGGTTACCTAAATTATGTCTATATGCTAGATTCCCTTATTTACCTGACAACAGATTCAGGGAAAAATGTATTAGTTTATTCAATGGACAATTACCTGCACTCAATCTAAAGCTAATCCCGATGAACCCTCGAACCATCGGGTCCCTCTTCCATTTCAAGGATAGGATTAGCCCCTGTTTACCTCCGTTGTAATCTACAAATATACCCGTCCCAAAATGTAATCTGGGCACATACATCGGATGTACCAGGCGGCTGCTAAAGATCCGAATCTCCTCTCACCAGGGGATTAGCTATAGAACAGGTAGTCGACTATCTAATCCTGATCAGTCGAATGTGAGAAACCATAGCAAGACTTGCAAAGCACATAATAGATGCCAGGGACTTTAGCATTGTGGGAAGAACACGAGGTATGAAGATACTGGCCACCCTTGAATCTATAATGATCAAATTAACTGTCCCTACCCTCAATCACCGGTCAGCATCAACCCAACTGTTCATTGCACAGTTTGCTCTTGTTTTTTAGCCTCTGTGTCTATGCCCCCCCCAACCCCTCTCTCTCTCTCTCTCTCTCTCTCTCTCTCTCTCTCTCTCTCTCTCTCTCTCTCTCTCTCTCTCTGCTTTTGGTTATTTCCCCTTGCTCTGTTTTTTAACTGCTAATATAGTGTAAATAAGTATATGGAGTAAATAAGTATGTAATGTGTACATCTCTTATCTTTTATACGCAAATACTGTTTATTTTCATCGTTATTTCAGCCTGGAAAATGTATCAAGCGATACGAAACGGCGGCTTCTTAATAAATGGATAGAAACAGAATGCCTCTCCATAGCTCCATTGTGTACTGTCTGAGTGTCTGCTCCCGCCTTCGTGTATATATATATATATATATATATATATATATATATATATATATATATATATATATATATATATATATATATATATATGATGGTAATATACACGTTTTAACTTTAATGCTCGTGGAAAAATATTATACTTTGTTATAAACATTAATTTCATTAGAGCACTGAAAATTTAATATATATATTGTTATATTCTGAGGCCGGTTGGAAGAATAAAATTGGATTTTTATTGTCATTTGCCTTAGGGGCCAACATCTAGTGCTCAGAATATAAGCAATAAGTGTAATGACCAAGCTGACTTACCTTGATATCACATCTAAGTAAACAGGGAAATGGAGGTCGCCTTTCAAAACCAGTCAGTTAATTTTAAATTAAATTTATTTACAAACTGAGCAATCAGAAAATTAATATGAACTGGCTGACTGAGCAGCAAACAGGGCACATACAATGTGCAATAAAAGGAAGACAATGCATAGCAAATAAATGGATCTGAAAGGGCTACAGCCCTAAAA
The DNA here is from genome assembly GCF_040412425.1 of Macrobrachium rosenbergii. Lineage (NCBI taxonomy): Eukaryota > Metazoa > Arthropoda > Malacostraca > Decapoda > Palaemonidae > Macrobrachium > Macrobrachium rosenbergii. The sequence continues at coordinate 28,718,018 of NC_089743.1, read as the reverse complement.
GAGTTTTGTCATGCAAATGAAAACTACTGCTGTTGAAACTGGTTGATAATTTCTAGTTTAGCGCAACGTGAACGCAAAGGGGAACTCTGTCAAGCGCCCCTAGACCGCTGATAATCAGAAAACTCTTGCACGTAGCAAGATGGCAGTTAAATGTCTATGGCTGTTTAGTTCACAAGGGCAGGGGCAGACCACTCGAAGAGCCAGATAACAGGATTCTTGAAGAGAATTCCAGGTTAGCATTCAGATCTAATGACTTTCTCTCTCAAGAAATTACTTATGCACGATGAAGGAAATTTTCACTTAGATTTAATTAGCACATGGTAACACTATGGTGGGAATGCTCTGATTATTATCACAGAACTAATTTAATTTGAGCTTGGAACAAGTCATGAGGGGCAAATGTGCATGCTAGGCCGTGGAAAACAAAGGGGCTTTGTTTTAGGAGAATGAAAAGTTGGAAATAATGAAAATGGAGAGAAATTCATGAGAAGGGAAAGAATACTGGCTTCATTGCATCTTCAGATGTGCCTTATTGCATCTGTGCATGGAGCTCGCTCGCAAAAGACGAATTTCAGCCGCAGAAGTTTCAACACCTGACCAGTACCAGAGGCAGAGAGACTACACTAACTGCGTGCGTTCGCGGTCTTCCACGGAGTGTCAGTTAGGTCGCGATGATCTTCGATTTCAAGCGTTGGGGCCCCAGTACATGGTTGATCTGGAAGGGCAATAACAGCCAGCAAAAAGGTTGAAGGGAAATAGGTATTATAGCAAAGGCTACTAGAGTTAGCATAGCAGCCCAGTTACGGTCCTGACTGGTCCTGCGGTCCCTAACGACTTTCTGTCCCCCAAAATCATACGATGCTGGGACTAAGGCATCGGCATGGTCCACCCCTAGATGAGTCTCCTCCAGCTGCCATTAAATTTGATTTCCTAGCCAACGGGTTGAAGGGACGAATTTTCTAAATACGTGAGAATATATATGTAAGTATTAAGCTAAAAACGTCCTTTAATATCCAATTCGCTCTACCTCGGAAATAATATGATTTTCATATATGTTACCGAAGGGGAATTTTTAATTAATAATAAGTTCGTTGTCCCGTGGGCTCGAACCAACGAAAGACAAGAACTCAGGACTACAGTGACGCCTGTTGGCGTTACCCACACGGCCAACAACTTGTTGGCCGTGTGGGTAAAGGCGTCACTGTAGTCCTGAGTTTTTGTCTTTCGTTGGTTCGAGCCCTAGGGACGACGAACTTATTATCAACTAAAAATTCCTTCGGTAACATATATGAAAATATATTATTTCGAGGTAGAGCGAATTGATATTAAAAGACGTTTGTAGCTAATGCTTGTATATGAATCACGTTGATGATGATATAAATATATATATATATATATATATATATATATATATATATATATATATATATATATATATATATATATATATATATATATATATATATATATATATATGTATATATATATATACATATATATGTATGTATGAATATATTTATTGAATGGGTAATTGGAAATAAAGCTCAAATATCATCTGTACTCAGTAAATACAGCCAGCAGCCTCTTCCCAGTGAACAAGCTTAGTAAGAAGTGATAATATTTGTAGTCGTTCTTCGAAAGGTCAGAAGCACGCACAGACACACACACAAATATATTTGTACATATGTATACATACATATATATTATATATATATATATATATATATATATATTATATATATATATATATATATATATATATATATATAATATATATCTATGTATATATATACATGTGTGTGTGCGTCATGGTGTATACATAGGTTACGGCAATAAATCATTGAAAGTTAGAAGTTAAGGGAAGGATATTTTATAGGAAATGTTGTGTAGCTGAGTGGGTTTAAATGCACTTATACCAGATGAACCTGCAAGTGTATGCGATAAAAGATGCTGCAACAAAGCAGCAGTGATATTTATTTCCAACCTCTTCTCGCTAGCATGAGAACAAAGACCAGTGCCATGAGGTTAGGGAAATGATGTGCCTTTGTTAGCGTAATGAGTGAATTATGTTTCCGATTGTTTGTCAGGTGTTGTGTGCCCATACCAAAATAGAGAAAGGCTTAGGTTTAGCAGTCTCGTCTTGAAAAATATTCCCTAAGAACCGGGAGGTTAACATCCTCTGGAACAGGAAAGAGAAAAGCTTAAATCCTCTGGAACAGAAAAGGGAAAAGCTTAAACCCTCTGGAACAGAAAAAGGAAAAGCTTGCCCCTCTGGAACAGTAAAGGGAAAAGTTTACACCCTCTGGAACAGTAAAGGAAAACCTTACACCCTCTGGAGCAGTAAAGGGAAAAATTTACACACTCCAGAGCAGTAATGGGAGATGTTTACACCCTCCGGAGCAGTAAAGGGGAAATCTTACACACACTGGAACAGTAAAGAGAACACTTACACCCTCAAGACCAATAAAGGGAAAAGCTTACATCCTCTGGAACAGTAAAGGGAAAACTTACACCTTCCAGATCAATAAAGGAGAAATCTTAAACCCTGTGTAACAGTAAAGGGATATGTTTACACCCTCCTGAACAGTAAAGGGGAAATCTTACACATTCTAGAACAGTAAAGGGAAAAACTTACACCCTCTAGAGCAGTAAAGGGAAATGTTTGCACCCTCTAGAGCAGTAAAGGGAAATGTTTGCACCCTTCAGAGCAGTAAAGGGGAAATCTTACAACTTTGGAACAGTAAAGGGAAAAATTTACACCCTCGCACACAGCAAAGGGAAAACTTACACCCTCTGGAGCAGTAAAGGGAAAAGTTTACACCCTCAGGAGTAGTACAGGGAAATCTTACACACTCTGGAACAATAGAGGGAAAACGTACACCCTCTACAGCAGTAAAGGGAAATTCTAACATTCTCTGGAACAGTAAAGGGAAAAGCTTACACCCTCTGGAGCAGTAAAAGGAAAAAACTTACACCCTCTGGAACAGTAAAGGGAAAAGTTTACGCCCCCTGGAACAGTAAATGGAAAAGTTTAGATCCTCCAGAGCAGTAAAGGGAAGAGCTTACACCCCCTGGAACAGTAAAGGGAAAAGCTTACATCATCTGGAACATTACTGGGAAAAGGTTACACCCTCTGGAAGGGTAAAAGGAAAATTCTTCGCCTTCTGGTGCAGAAAAGGGAAAAGCTTACACCTTCTGGAACAGTAAAGGAGAAAACTTACATCCTCTGGAACAGTAAAGGGAACAGATTACACCCTCTGGAGCAGTAAAGGGAAATGCTTACACCCTTTGGATCAGTAAAGGAAAAAGCTTACACCCTCTGGAGCAGTAAAATGGAAAAACTTACGCCCTCTGGAACAGTAAATGGAAAAGCTTACGCCCTCTGGAAAAGTAAAGGGAAAAATTTAGACCCTCTGCAGCAGTAAAGGGTGGAGCTTACATCCTCTGGAGCAGTGAAGGGAAAAGCTTACACCCCCTGGAATAGTAAAGGAAAAAGCTTACACCCTCTGGAGCCCTAAAAGGGAAAAAACTTATGCCCTCTGGAACAGTAAGTGGAAAAGCTTACGCCCTCTGGAACAGTAAAAGGAAAGGATTAGACCCTCTGCAGCAGTAAAGTTAGGAGCTTACACCCACTGGAGCAGTAAAGGGAAAAGCTTACACCCCCTGGATCAGTAAAGGGAAAAGCTTACACTGTCTGGAACAGTAAAGGAGAAAATGCAAACCATCTGGAACAGTAAAGGGAAAAATTACACCCTGTGGAACAGTAAAGAGAAATGCTTACACCTTGAACAGTAAAGGGAAAAGCTTACACCCTCTGGAACAGTAAGGGTAAAACTTACATCCTCTGGAGCAGTAAAGGGTGAATCTTACTCCCTCTGAAACAGGAAAGGCAAAAGCTTATGCCTTCTGGAACAGTAAAGGGATAAGCTTAACTTTCTTGAACAGTAAATGGAAAAGCTTACTCCCTCCGGAGCAGTAAAGGGAAAACTTTAAACCCTTTGGAGCAGTAAAGGGAAAAGCTTACACCCTCTGGAACATTACAGGGAAAAGGTTTCACCCTCTGGAACGGTAAAGGGAAAATTCTTCACCTTTTGGGGCAGTAAATGAAAAAGCTTACACCCTCTGGAACAGTAAAGGAGAAATCGTACATCCTCTGGAACTGTAAAGGGAAAAGCTTACACCCCCTGGAACAGCAAATGTAAAAGCTTACACCTTGAACAGTAAAGGGAAAAGCTTACACCCTCTGGAACAGTAAGGGTAAAACTTACATCCTCTGAAGCAGTAAAGGGAATAGCTTACTCCCTCTGGAACAGTAAGTGGAAAATTTACACCTTCTTGAACAGTAAAGGGAAAAGTATACACCCTCTGGAACAGTAAAAGGAAAAGCTTACACCCTCTGGAACAGTAAAAGGAAAACCTGCAACCTCTTGAGCAGTGAGGGGGAAAAGCTTACACCTTCTGGAGCAGTAAAGGGAAAAGCTTACACCCTCTGGAGCAGTAAAGGGAAAAGCTTACACCTTCCTGAACAGTAAAGGGAAAGCCTGCACCCTCTGGAGCAATAAAGGGAAAAGCTTACACCCTCTAGAAAAGTAAAAGGAAAGGGTTGCACCCTCTGGAACAGTATAAGGAAAAGCATACACTCTCAGGATCAGTTAAGGGGAAAGCTTACACCCTCCCTCTGGAACAGTAAAGGAAAAACTTGCACCCTCTGGAGCAGTAAATGGAAAATTTTACACCCTCTGGAACAGTAAAGAAAAAAATACACCCTCTAGAGTATTGAAGGGAAAATTTTACATCCTCTGGAACAGGAAAGAGAAAAATTACACCCTCCATAATATTAAAGGGAAAAGCTTACACCCTCTGGAGCAGTAAATGAAAAGCTTACGCCCTTTGGAGCAGTAAAGGGGAAAACTTCACCGTTCGGAACAGTTTAAGGAAAAGCTTACACTTCAGGAACAGTAAAGTGAAACATACCACCCACTGGAGCAGCAAAGGAAAAACTTACACCCTCTTGAGCAGTCAAGAGAAATGCTTACACCATCTGGAACAGAAAGGTAACAGCTTACACCCTCTGGAACAGTTAAGGGAAACATTTACAAACTCTGGAGCTGTAAAGGGAAATTCTTACACCCTCCGTAACAGTAAAGAGAAAACTTACACCCTATGGAACAGTTAATGGAGAAGGTAACACACTTTGGAACAGTTAAGGGAAAAACTTACACCTGGAGCTGTAAAGGGTAACACTTATACCCTCTGGAACAGTAAAGACTCAGCTTAACCCTCTGGAGCAGTAAAAGGAAAAGGTTACACCCTCTGGAACAGTAAAGATAAAAGCTGGCACCGTCTGTACTCAGTTAAGGGAAAATGCTTACACCTTCTGGAACAGTAAAGAGAAAAGTTTCACCCTCTGGAACAGTAAAGTGAAAAGCTTACAACCCCTGGAGCATTAAAGAGAAAAGCCTACACCCTCTGGAGCAGTAAACAGAAAAGCTTACACCCTCTGGAGCAGTAAAAGGAAAAGCTTACACCCTCTGGAAGAGTAAAGGGAAAAGCTTACACCCTCTGGAAGAGTAAAGGGAAAAGCTCGCACTCTCTGAGGCAGTAAAGGGAAAAGCTTACACCCTCTGGGTCAGTAAAAGGAAAACTTGTCAGTTGAAATGCATGTGCATATGTATTTATACTTCTTAAAACTTGTTCGATTTCGATGCTGCTGAGGTGAATATACAGAATTTTGTAAATTTAGATAGATTTGTTTTTGAAAAAGCAGCGCGAGAAATTTGGTAATTTAATTTTTTACCTACATTTTGGCATTTAAATAAACAAAAAATCGAGTCACAGCCTGATTACTGTTCACGTCTGTTATCCCATGAAAGAAAGACCGAAAATAAGCAGCTTCGTCGGTGATAGTGGATCGAGAGTGCCACTAGCAAGCTGTAAGGGCTACCAAAAGCTTGACCTCCTCCTTTCAGCCTAACTTACCCTAGAATAGGATAGAGGTTCTGTCTTCAGTATCTCACTGAATGTTAGAACCTTCCTGAATGGAGACAGACAATATTTATTCATTTTTTTTTTTTTTTAGATATACGGTGTTCATTTTTTCTTGCATTGTGCTTGTTACCAAGTTAACTAGTCTGTTAAGTTGTGAGGGGTATATTCTGCCCCTGTGCTGAATATTTTACGGCAGGACGTCCTCGCTTCTGTTTCATACGATGGTATATGCCTGTAACTTTTCTGTTCTCTTTTCGCAATATGAAACGTCCAAGGAGAAAAAAGTATCCGTATACGTTGGTAATCATCCAAAGGATTAGAGTTTGGGTGGTACATTTTGAACGAATTTTCTGTTGTCAGTTACAATATCTTTTCATCTTTTCCTAATTAATATAATTTTTAGTTTTTTATGATACTTACCGTTTAAGTATTATTAACTTTATTACATTTCTGTATAAAACCGATGTAAAGTTTACATTCCTGCAGTCATTAAGAGTACTAATTTACGTGCCTGTCGCTTTGTCAGTTTTGAACTTTTTATCTCCCCCCCCCCCGTTTTGTCATAAGCAGTGTATTTATTCACCAAGGGTAATTCTGTCATTATGGTAAAATAACTCTTACATTTTATTTTTTTCCAAGATATGTTAGAATTTATGGGAGGGATACTGTATCGGAAAACGTTCGTTTTGGGTAACCGACTGGGAAAACTTGTCAATTTACGGGGAAATTTCTTTGGTCATTTTTGGTTGACACCTTGCCGTGCATAAACAAAATTATGATGATGACATCGAGTGGTTGGCCCGTGAGAGGACAAGGTGAAATATCGATAATCT
>NC_089743.1:28683697-28706197 GCF_040412425.1 Macrobrachium rosenbergii | reverse complement strand
GTGTGAGCATTAATTTATTTAATGCATGCTTAGGGACAGTGCTCGATGTATATTTGTATGTGCTTATAGATCTTATTTGCAAAGATGTATTCATGCCAACATCTCACAGTGAAAGGCTACAAAGAGGTTATTCAGAAAGCGAGTCTCTCTCTCTCTCTCTCTCTCTCTCTCTCTCTCTCTCTCTCTAGTATTATATGTATGGATAGAGAGAGCGAGATACACCGTACAGAAAAGACCCAGTGTTGAGTTTGTCATCTCAGGAAGGACACGGCAAGAATGTACCAACAAATGTCTAGTAAACAGAGCATTTCCAACGTTTTTCGTCGGATCGATAGTGGCTCTTGCAACTCGTACCGTAACTGAATTGCAGCAATAACAATAAATTATCAGGAGAGGAGGTTTGCTTGTGTATGAATACATTGCTGGCTATCCATATTGTAGCTGCAACTTCCCTGCCCTGTGGCAGCAATAGAGGGATTCCTTTGTCGCTTTAAAATGAATGGGTTGTATTAAGAAGGTTTAAGTAGTATTTTGGGAAATACGTTTTCTGTGAGCTTTTATAAATGATACGTGTTCGCGTTTTATTTTGTATTTATACTTTGATATGCGATAAAAATGGTATTTAGCTGGCTTTTTCACTGAAAATATCTTCTAGATAGTAAAGATAAACTCTGAACTCTGCAAAGATCATATGAAAGGTAGATGAGGCTTTGCACATTGTGGGAAAACGGCGAAAAATTGACAGAAAGTTGATTGTTAAAATGCGTTTCTACATCTTATGGAAAGAAAAAAGATTTCGCACAAACTGGAGATGTTATTGGGAATCAAGAGAAAAACACTATTATTATAGTTAGTACAGCCATTGGAATTGGATCACTCAGTCTCCACACACAGTAGGAAAGAGTGTTTAGGAAGTTTAGAGAATTCAGAGGAGACCGAATTAGAAAACCACGAGACTTAGAAAACCATGAGAACTTCAGTATTCCCGAATTGAAGTTACTTCTGTCTGTTTGTAAGCACGTTCATGTGAACCCTAAAACGCCGACTGAATGTTATACATAAAGACCGCGTTGAAAGCTGTTTCTGTTGGACGAGCAAAGGAGTCGTAGGTAATTGCTTTCATTCAACAATATTCAAGACAGAAGTGCAGCGTTCCCAACTTGGGGCCCTTTCTCGTGTCCTTGCTAATGTAATAGGAGACAGAGGCCTTTGATGAGCCTTAATGTTCATTTTGGGTGTCATTTGCGTCTCGGAAGGAAATTTAGGATGAAGTTATTGTTATAAAAAGCGTCGAATGAAATGTTGGTGAAGTTGGGGTGGGGATTGGGGTGGAGGGGGTTGGATGGGCGGTTTGCTGTCAGAGGCAGTGGATGTTGGAGTGCGGTCTACTGTTTGTAGGTGGAGTTGGAATCGGCAAAGAAGCGGATAATGCTTTACACGAAGACATTCGTGTGACATTTTAGGGGCGCAAGCGACGCCTTTATTGTTTGAATAGAGGATTTACTCTGTTCCTCAGAATACATCCTGCCTCTTCATATTTCTCTGAGATTTTTGCCGGTTTCTTTTTCGTTAAGGATTTAGGATTTTTCCTTCCTTCCCTATTTCAATAGAATTTGTCGTTTTGCTGTTCATTAAAATGAAGCGGCTTTCACATTATTTTCCCATTTTAGTGAAATTTGTGACTTATTCGTCATTAAAGGATAGCTCCTACTCGCCCAGTTTAGTTTTGAAAGTAGTCCATCTTGTGTATCCGTTTGATGAAGTTTTTCGCATAATGTAACGCATTTCAGATGAAGATTTTCTCCAATAATAGTGAATAAGGTGTTGTAAATTACGGTACGTGAATTTTAGATGTATATTCTGTGATATCTTTACTCCATCTTACATCAGGGAGGGATCATGTTGAAAATAGGTATTTTAGAGCGAGAGAATTTCGTTTTCATTGTTCGTGCCTTTTCCGCGTGCAAACCGAAGACGCCTTTTTCCCAACAACGCAATGGTTGAGAAGTTGGGGCTTCTCAGCATCCCTTCCACTAAAAAATATTTCGCTGAGATGCTGTTTGAGGCTGTGGGGTTGTCTCAGACGTCACATTCATCTACTTTACGCTAGGTGGCACCTATGTAGCCGTTGCTATCAAACCATGGGCTGTGCTATAGCCCCTGTACCGTAGACCCCTCACCGTCTTGGGTTTGAGTTCCCTTGCTTGGGGTACTGTCAGACACATTTCCGTCTCTTGTTGATTTAATATTAATTTTTTAGATCCTTGGTCTGTATTACAAATATTCATTTGTATTTATTTATTACCTGTCATTAATTACATAAAGTTGGTTCCATTTTTTTGCTAATAATGACTGCTACTTAATGTAAATATGAATTCAAATTTAATGCATCCACTTATTTGTGATGCTCAGAAGACGCTATTCCCCTGTATTTTGTCCGAAAAATCTCAGAGTCTGCTGAATCCTTTCCCATGTTGGGAATCAGGGAAATGAGGATATTGACAGCATGAGGAAAGTGCTGATGAGAGTAGTATATAAAACGACCCAAAATATTATATATTTTAAGGAAATAATAGGAGAGATGGTCTTCCCCCCTAACCAACAATGAGAAATATAAAAACTTAGATACAGCGTAAGTAATTGCTCGTCTTCCTTCCAAACAGGTAAGGAAAGCGAAAGTGTTTTAAGGAGGTATATTTTAGGTTTCAATGGTTGAATGTGGTCAGTGTAATGAGTTGTTATCGGTTGAGTGTACTTTGGTGTATTTATTCAAAGTATGTTGGAGATGAGATGGTACAGACATTCCTGCACTCATCAGTTTTTTTTAAAAGCCATGAAGAATTTTGTTCTTGGTCTTATTCATTTTCTTAACATACATAGTTTCATTTTCCTCGCTTATTTTTCTTACTTGGTTTTTTTAACATAGCATTGAGTGGATGGGTGGTTGACCAATGAAAGGAGTATGAGTGACTGTTGAGAGCTTTGTGTGAATTGAAGGATATGTTTCTAAAGTAAGGGTTCATCTTTTCTATCGTGTCAACTCGCATTTTACCATAGGAAACGCTAAATGACCTTGGGGTCCCAGTGCTTGTGTCGGGTACATTAATTTCACCCATCTATCCATCTATCCGTCGATCCATTTGTATGGGAATTCTAGTATGGAAAACTGCTGAGCAAGTTCGTGACCTTTTGGTTTGCTTTACTTGAAGATATGCTTAGTAATTATGATAATAGCCAAGAAAGTAATTTTGGAAAGTATTATTTTTGAGTAGTTAGCGTTTTAATACATGTATTGTAATTAGATATGTCCATAATTTAGTCAGTGCTATTCGATTTGTATAATACTTGGGTATAAAAACAAATTTTCAAGGACCATTACGCCTTCCAGTTATAAAGTAAAACATTTTTACATATTTCAGAAGTTTTGCTTCTTGTGAGCTCTCTGCTAACTTATCTCTCGACGTATGCTTTTGACTTAAGTGGCAAAGTCAGAGATCTAACTGTAATGTGTTTCAGTTTGGTGCAAAATAATTTGGAAATAAATAGGAAATGATTTCTTTAAAATTTCTCTTAAAGTATAAAAATTCCGTAACCCGAGATAACCTTTTTTTATTTTACTAGCATTAGTTTTATACCAGTTTCTTCGAAACGAAAGGCTTGTTTGGCACTGGTCTAAACTGTCTTAATTCCAGTACTAAAATAAACATGTGGCAAGCTTTACGTAAACTGGTGACTGATTACTAACCCATTACCTTAATAAAAATGTCCTACAATATTGACCGTGAAGGCTTCCTCACCCCTTCCCCGGGACCCCTCCTGACCTTGAAATAATTTATTTGTTAGGCAGTTTGAACATTGTGCCAGCAGGGTTTGAATGTGGATTTGGAAGTTTCGTTGTGTGTCGGTAAACGAGGCACTACATCACTACGTGACGCTACGTTGGAGCAAAGTACTGTAAATCCTCAAAGTGACGAAGTACAGGATTCTCATCATACTGTAGTTCATTGTTCTTAAGCCTGTTGATCCTCGGTTTCAAAACGAAATTTTGCTCTCTCTGGTGAAAATAGGTCCAGTGTGAGGCTACCGCAGACACTGCAGGTTTCGACCCAAGTCTGAAACGGAATTATGAGCGCATTGCCCCATATCAGGTCCGCCTGTATAGTGGTTAGTGTCGTTGGCATGCCACTCAGATGTCGCGGGTTCGCGTCTCCCCCAGGACGATGGAAAATCACTGGCTCTGTATCATGATCAGTTACTGCTGCAGTGTGGGGTCTGCATTGGGAGGTTGAAACCAACATTCTCTGAAAGCTTGAATTTCAAGTCAGTGGCCCCTGTGTGCTTGTTCCATGTGAATAGGTTTCATCTACTGAAATAATGATAATGATTATAATAATAGCACTTTTTCGATTGAGCCGTTACGCAAGAGGCTACGTCTGAGCAAGGGATGTCATCCGTCAACGCTTTGGATGTAAACCAGTTTGGGCAAGAGCGGAAGCTGGGATAGCCCAATGGTCGCTGGGTAATCGTCCAACTTTGTTGATCATCATAATTTCATCCATGTAGCTCACACTACACATGCTGGTCATATTCCGTAGTTTTTTTTTTTTTTTTTTTTTTGGTTATGTTCATTGTTTCATTAGTAATATGTCGAGAAATTACTGGCTACCTGATGGTGCAAGTTCTCGTACTTACATCTGAAGATGGATTGATTTGGGATTTGTTTCGTTTACATTAGGTATTATATATTCATGCAATATATATGCAATTGTTTCGTAGAAAACGCCTTTTTTTGTATGAAATGAGATGTTTTTAACTCATTTATAGGAAAATTTGTTTTGGCGAATAGGATAGTGCTTGACCAGCCATTTACAGGAATGTCGATGGATAGAGACAGAGCCTTTGGACCAGCAATTGTATGGGTGGAATCGTTTTCGCATTTAAGTATATCTTAGTTTAACCAGACCACTGAGCTGATTAACAGCTCTCCTAGGGTTGGCCCGAAGGATTAGATTTATTTTACGTGGCTAAGAACCAACTGGTTACCTAGCAACGGGACCTACTGTACAGCTTATTGTTGGATCCGAACCACATTATGACGAGAAATGAATTTCTATCACCAAAAATAAATTCCTCTTATTTTTCATTGGCCGGTCGGAGAGTCGAACCCTGGGCCAACAGCGTGCTAGCCGAGAGCTCTACCCACCCCTCCAATGAAGAACTCGTTTTCACATTGAAATAATTAAAGCTCGAAATAGGTGTTGCAATCAACGGGTCATAAAAATTATATCATGAATCAGTTTCCGATGATGCCATTTGTTTTTCTTTGTTTCATTGAGTGGAAAAGTTTCTGGTGCGGTATAAATAACCTTTCCTTCTGTACCTGTAGTTGCTGTTTTTGGCTTTGGTGGTTTATTTATAAATTAAAGATATTACCTTAGTAATATTAGGTGAAGTAGCATACATGTATCGTGATAAAATCTGCAGTTTTATTCAACTCATTACTCAAAAAATTTTATATTTAATTGAAATGTTGTGGACATGAAATGTAAAGTTAATTGTAAACTGTACTGCTTACTTCTGGAAATGGAAATTGAAACAAGTTTGTTTTGGAAAATTTTCGTATTTGATTGTAAATTCCATATGATATAGAAGTAAGTATACTGAATGATAATAGGGTAGACCCAGGTACAATGCAGATTATCTCGAAGACGCTTCTGTAAGGGGTAGTGCCGTCAGCAGCGTACCTCACGGGTGGGTGCACTGTAGGCATTAGTAAAGGGAGTTTGCAGAAACGTCCCTTCGGGCCTTAGCTGCATGCACGTTTTAGCCTTGTACTTTACCTCTTTTCCCGCTTCCTTTCTTCAGTCTTGATGTGTAACGTCACTGTTACTTCTTAGTGCAGCTTTGGGGCTTTCCCCCAGTTCCACCTTTAGATCCTATTACTTCATCTCCTTTATTTTCCGGATCACTGTATCTTGCTGTCCAACAGGTCCAGGTCCCTCTTTTCACAGTCTAAATCGCTGAATGGCCGAAAGTGCCCCAGTTCTTGGCTTGACAACTTAAATTTCATAAAATCATATCATCCTGGAAGAGGATATCGCTTTTGAAAAGTTGGTATTTTGTTTCACTTAGAATTGCGCTCTCGCACCTGTTATTCTTTCTCTTTTCCTCTCCCTCTCTGCACCCCTGGCTGACAATCAAGTACGTAGTCACTAGTTCGGTAAACGCTACTGTGGGTTGAAAGGGGTGTGCCCAGATCGCTGTCATCACCCGGGATTCGAACGCTGGAACTCTCTGCAGTGAAGCGTACTTTTTACCTTTTGCACCACGAAGTAGATAGGAGTAGGATAAAAGGTGCCATTTGGCGTCCTGGCGTCCAGAACATTTGGCGTCCTGGCGTCCTGAACATTTGGCGTCCTCAAGAAAGGGTGTCATTTGGCGTCCTCAATTATTATTATTATTTATCTATTTTATTTTTATATTTTTGCTGAAGAAAATAACATGCATATATAAAAAAATTAGTAAGTAGGGTAAAAGGTGACATTTGGCGTCCTAGCGTCCTGAACATTTGGCGTCCTCAAGAAAGGGTGTAATTTGTCGCCCTCAATTATTATTATTATTATTATTATTATTATTATTATTATTATTATTATTATTATTATTATTTTTATATTTTTGCTGAAAAAAATAACATGCATATATAAAAAAAATTATGTAGTAGGGTAAAAGGTGCCATTTGGCGTCCTAGCGTCCTGAACATTTGGCGTCCTCAAGAAAGGGTGTCATTTGTCGTCGTCAATTATTATTATTATTATTATTATTATTATTATTATTATTATTATTATTATTATTATTATTATTATTTTTATTTTTATATTTTTGCTGAAAAAAATAACATGCATATATAAAAAAAATTATGTAGTAGGGTAAAAGGTGCCATTTTGCATCCTGAATATTTGTTAGTAGCGTAAAAGGTGCCATTTGGCGTCCTCAAGAAAGGGTGTAATTTGACGTCCTCAATTATTATTATTATATTATTACTATTATTATTTATTTTATTTTTATATTTTTGCTGAAGAAAATACGATAGGAGTCTGATTAGGAGGAGGAGACACCTGCTGAACTGACATGGCTGAACTGATATTATACATATAAATATATATACAATTCCTCTCTCTCTCTCTCTCTCTCCATATATATATATATATATATATATATATATATATATATATATATATATATATATATATATATATATATATATATATATATATATATATATATATATATATATATATATATATATACATACACGTATGTATATATACATATAAACCTGTACATATTGTTTACACGCAAACACAGTATAAGTATGTACATATATTTGTGTATATATATATATATCTATATAGATATATATGTATGTATGTATGTATAAAACAGGTCAAACGTTACATGATTTTATCTTTCGCAAATGTTTGGTGAAGTCGCCTGTTTATATTCAGCTTATTAATGAAAAGCCGTCATTATTGAAATTCGTGATGAAATTAAAATATATTTCCATTAAATTTTCTCTCAGAAAAAAAGATAAACTAGAAAACGAATCACTATATAAGCACACACACACACACGTGAAAAGAAGTTGAGTGATTGAGGCATATCGTGTCGACCTTCCAGGAACTTTCACAAGACTGGCTCCAGCGTCTCCAGAGAATCCCCGGGCCTTGCTTACGGAGCCTCATCTTCTAGCGGAGCTTTATTTATTTATACATACAATTATACATAATTATACATACATATAGTTAGAAAAAGAGATGAAGAATTATTCCAAATCATTGCCATCTGCTGGAAGTCCCTGACATTCCCGGGAATCCCAACAATTCCCGAAGACTGGAGCAGCTCAGTGGAGACGAAAATGTCTCTGGAATCCAGATGCATCACGTGTCCGATTACAAAACTTGGGATAAATCAGACACAGTTCATCCGTATGGAGCGGACTCTCCTTCTTTGTGAAGACAGATGATCAATTTCCAGAAAACGAGGAAGCCAGGTCAACGCAGACGTAGGAGACACGAGAAGGAAGAGCTTCGAGCGGGAAGTCTCCTCTTCCCATTGGATACCTCGACGTGGGGAAGCAGTGATACCGATTTCACATATTCCTCAGTGGCAACCTCTGGCGTGGCCTAAAATCCCGTAAGTGCAATGCCTACCACATATGCGAAATTGATTTTCCCACCTTCTGAGGATTGTAGTGTGGCAGGAACTTACGCATCGAGGAACACCTTCCGCACTGGCGTGTTTCCTGCAGTCAGCAGCGAAATAACTGGTTTCGGGACTCTGCATAGGAATCATCTGTTTTCACAAAAAAGCAGAGACGCCGTAGGCTCTTGGCTAGCTAACAGAGCGAAGAATGGGGAAGGGCCCATATATATTTCAGTGATGCTTTGTTGGCGAAGATGCCCCAGGGGTGAGATCAATTGTGATCGTCAAAGGACCAAAAAAAAAAAAAAAAAAAATATATATATATATTATATATATATATATATATATATATATATATATATATATATATATATATATATATATATATATATATATATATATATATATATATATATATATATATATATATATATATATATATATATTTACATATATAATGTGTGTGGGTGTGTGTTTAATAAGTTGTCAAACTGCACGTGACAAATATATATGCAGATAACCATTTGAAAGGTGAAAATTTCAGACCAGGTACCAAGAACCTTTCGCGTATCATGTACACTTCTTGAGGGGTATTTGGAGTAATTTATACCCCAAAGAAGTGTTCGTGATACACGAAAGTACTTGTTATTTTGTCTTTAATTTTCACCTTTCAAATGTTATCTACATATCAATATATATTTTCAAATGGTTATATATATATATTTGTCACATATATATATATGACAACTTATATATATATATACATATATTATATTTATTTCATATATATATGTATATATATATATATATATATATATATATATATATATATATATATATATATATATATATATATATATATATATATATATATATATATTTCATATGTAATGTGTAATATATATATATATATATATATATATATATATATATATATATATATATATATATATATACACACACACACATATATATATATATATATATATATATATATATATATATATATATATATATATATATATATATATATATATATATATACACACACACATACGGAGCTGAGGCTCAAGTATACATCACTGAAAGGAAGCAGTAGGGAAGGGCATCCTAATCATATACAGTTTATTTCCAATGCCGACGTTTCGCTGACGAATTCCAAGTCGCATTTTCAAGGCTATAAAATATATATATAAAATATAATTTGCGAACATGAGTACCAAATTAATGCAATGGCAACAGCTCTTTATGTAGTAAAAATATTTAAAACAAAACACCTCATTCTAAGACAAGTCAATAAGTAAAGGAGTTCACTAAAATCTTAAAACAACCTACCTATATAAAAAGAAAGAGCAAGACTAACATAAATAAATAAAAACAGAATGGGAAAACCAGTTGCCCAAACTAGGCTATAAACAATTTCACTGAGGACGATTGAGTATTTAACGACGGTACAGTCTTCTTGATAATTATGGATTCTAGGATGGTTAAGTCGTTGTTGTTCTGCACTTGGCCTAAGATGGAAAAATCCTTGTTGTCAATATAAGTTTTACATAATTTTGAATGATTTCGTATATTTGATTGCTCAGGATTAGATAATCTGCTACCTGTTCTGTGACTTATGCCCCTGTGGGATTCTATGCGGACCTTCAACAGCCTCCTCGTCCATCCCACGTATATCCCGTGATCACATCTCGGACAAGTATACTTGTAAACAACGCTGGACGAAAGCAGAGGACTGAGTCGGTCTTTGACTCTGAACAGAGACCCTGTTGTTAGGGATTTCTCGGGATGATTTTCAGATTTAAAGCTGGAAAACTCTTTTGAATAATGGCTGTGCATTAGTGAAATATTTCAATAATAATTGTTCTCCGTCACGACTTATTTTCAGATCCCTAAATAAACTGCTACTGCAGAAAATGACTCAGGCAACACCGGAATCGACTGTGCCGAAACTGAAGATGTATGCAAGTTTCCCTTTCGTGCATGATGATACTTTAGGAGAAAATGCACAGCCATTATTCAAAAAGAGTTTTCCAGCTTTAAATCTGAA
Source organism: Macrobrachium rosenbergii (assembly GCF_040412425.1). NCBI lineage: Eukaryota > Metazoa > Arthropoda > Malacostraca > Decapoda > Palaemonidae > Macrobrachium > Macrobrachium rosenbergii. Next base: position 28,695,942 of record NC_089743.1, on the reverse strand, counting down.
AATCATATGAGAAATCCCTTTAACAACAGGGTCTCTGTTCAGAGTCAAAGACCGACTCAGTCCTCTGCTTTCGTCCAGCGTTGTTTACAAGTATACTTGCCCGAGATGTGATCACGGGATATACGTGGGATGCACGAGGAGGCTGTTGAAGGTCCGCATAGATTCCCACAGGGGCATAAGTCACAGAACAGGTAGCAGGTTATCTAATCCTGAGCAATCAAATATACGAAATCATTCAAAATTATGTAAAACTTATATGACAGCAAGGATTTTTCCATCTTAGGCCAAGTGCAGAACAACAACGACTTAACCATCCTAGAATCCATAATTATCAAGAAGACTGCGCCGTCGTTAAATACTCAAGCGTCCTCAGTGAAATTGTTTATAGCCTAGTTTGGGCAACTGGTTTTCCTCACTCTGTTTTTATTTATTTCTTTCATATTGGTAGGTTGTTTTAAGATTTTATTGAACTCCTTTTACTTATTATTGACTTGTCTTAGAATGAGGTATTTTGTTTTAAATATTTTTACTACATAAAGAGCTGTTGCCATTGCATTAATTTGGCACTCATGTTCGCAAATTATATTATATTTTATTTATAGCCTTGAAAATGCGACTTGAATTCGTCATGCGAACGTCGGCATTGAAATAAACTGTAGATGATTAGGATGCCCTTCCCTACTGCTTCCTTCATTGTGTATATATATATATATATATATATATATATATATATATATATATATATATATATATATTTATATATATATATTTGACGATCACATCATTGATCTCACCCTGGGGCATCTTCGCCAACAAAGCATCACTGAAATGGGGTTTAGTTTTACCAGGGATGGGCCCTTCCCCATTCTTCGCTCTGTTAGCTAGCCAAGAGCCTACGGCGTCTCTGCTTTTTGTGAAAACAGATGATTCCTATGCAGAGTCCCGAAACCAGTTATTTTGCTGCTGACTGTAGGAAACACGCCAGTGCGGAAGGTGTTCCTCGATGCGTAAGTTCCTGCCACACTACAATCCTCAGAAGGTGGGAAAATCAATTTCGCATATGTGGTAGGCATTGCACTTACGGGATTTTAGGCCACGCCAGAGGTTGCCATTGAGGAATATGAGAAATCGGTATCACTGCTTCCCCACGTCGAGGTATCCAATGGGAAGAGGAGACTTCCCGCTCGAAGCTCTTCCTTCTCGTGTCTCCTACGTCTGCGTTGACCTGGCTTCCTCGTTTTCTGGAAATTGATCATCTGTCTTCACAAAGAAGGAGAGTCCGCTCCATACGAATGAACTGTGTCTGATTTATCCCAAGTTTTGTAATCGGACACGTGATGCATCTGGATTCCAGAGACATTTTCGTCTCCACTGAGCTGCTCCAGTCTTCGGGAATTGTTGGGATTCCCGGAAATGTCAGGGACTTCCAGCAGATGGCAATGATTTGGAATAATTCTTCATCTCTTTTTCTAACTATATGTATGTATAATTATGTATAATTGTCTGTATAAATAAATAAAGCTCCGCTAGAAGATGAGGCTCCGTAAGCAAGGCCCGGGGATTCTCTGGAGACGCTGGAGCCAGTCTTGTGAAAGTTCCCGGAAGGTCGACACGATATGCCTCAATCACTCAACTTCTTTTCACGTGTGTGTGTGTGTGTGTGTGTGTGTGCTTATATAGTGATTCGTTTTCTAGTTTATCATTTTTTTTTTTGAGAGAAAATTTAATGGAAATATATTTTAATTTCATCACGAATTTCAATAATGACGGCTTTTCATTAATAAACTGAATAATTGATAACAGGTGCCAAGAATTTGAATATAAACAGGCGACTTCACCAAACATTTGCGAAAGATAAAGTCATGTAACGTTTGACCTGTTTTATACATACATACATACATACATACATAATATCTAGATATATATATACAAATATATGTACATACTATATATATAGGTTTATATGTATATATATATATATATATATATATATATATATATATATATATAATATATATACATATGTGTTATACTGTGTTTGCGTGTAAACAATATGTACTAGGTAGACATTTATATAATCAACGGATAGGTTATATAGCAAATATGTATATATATACAATATAAATATATACAAATATATATATATATATATATATATATATAGATATGGGTCGGGTATGATACATGAAACATATATACCGGGGTAGATATCAGGCAGGGAGCTGATCGAAGTCTAAAAGCCAAATCAAAATTGTATACAAATATTTATATGATATATAATATCAGTTCAGCCATGTCAGTTCACCAGGTGTCTCCTCCTCCTAATCAGACTCCTATCGTATTTTCTTCATCAAAAATATAAAAATAAAATAAATAATACTAATAATAACTGAGGAAGTCAAATGACACCCTTTCTTGAGGACGCCAAATGTTCAGGACGCAAAATGGCACCTTTTACCCTACTACATAATTTTTTTATATATGCATGTTATTTTCTTCAGCAAAAATAAAAAAGAATAATAATAATAATAATAATAATAATAATAATAATAATAATAATAATAATAATAATAATAATAATAATTGAGAACGCCAAATGACACCCTTTCTTGAGGACGCCAAATGTTCAGGACGCCAGGACGCCAAATGGCACCTTTTACCGTACTTACTACATAATTTTTTTTTATATATGCATGTTATTTTCATCAGCAAAATTTAAAAATAATAATAATGATAATAATAACTAAGGACGCCAAATTACACCCTTTCTTGAGGACGCCAGGACGCCAAATGGCACCTTTTACCCTACTGATAGGTAGTGAGGGGGAGAGAGGTCAGTCTTGTCAAAAGCATTGTCAATGCTGTAATGTAAGGGTTATTACCTCTCGTTATATGTAGGTCTGCGAGGTTAATGTCTTTTGAGGCGTAACGTTTTGCCCTCCCAAAAGTTAACTTCTGATTGATGTCTATTTTCATTTGTGGTTTATCATTATGTACTCGGTATGACAGTATAGCTTTGTATTACTGTTCAATCATTTTTAGGCGATCTTTAAGTATTCTACACTTGACCGGAATCATTGGACCTTGGTACCTGTTGAAAGGGATAGTTCTGCTTTAATATGCATTTTTTCTTGAAACATGTCGTTGTGCAGTCGTTCTAGGAACCGTATATGTAGGCCAGGCCTTGACCCAAATGCTTACGCGTTCTTAGATGGGATAACATAAGCTGGAATAAACTGCAAATAGGGTTTTACATTTGAGTTGAATTTATTCCTAGGTACATGAGGGAAACTGTCTTATTCTTGTGCGACATGAGATGGAAATGATTCTGCTTTAACCCTCAGAGGCTGTATGGTCTCTTCTTAAACGGAAATGGTAATTTTCTCATTCTTGAAGATAAGTATCAGGTATATGATGTAGCTTGCATCTTTGACACGTGACATCCAGAGCTACCTTTTTAGAACGGCCGCACAAACTTAATGTTCTCTCTCTCTCTCTCTCTCTCTCTCTCTCTCTCTCTCTCTCTCTCTCTCTCTCTCTCTAAACAGGATCTCGACTTCTTTCTTTCTCCGGAGATAAGGGTCCTGCGTGTCACAAGTCCATTTCCCGAGCATTTATCTTATCAGTGCTTGTATTCCAGTATCCTCCCTCGCCCCCATAACCACTCACGATATTTTAAAGCAGAGTTATTGTTATCTCTTTATATATATACTGTATAATACTGTATGTGTGTGTGCGTATGTGTATATACATATATATGTGTGTGTATGTTTTATATATACTTGTTTGTATGTATAATACAGACCGCGATCGCTTGTTTATAAGTCTAATCCCTATTTTACCCTAATCAGGTTTAAATGTTCCATGAAATTGAAAATTCTGTTGGCAGTATCCCAAACAAACATTATCTGTACCAGAAGCATCTATGTGCACTCGTACACACACATGCACGCACTTGTGTGTGTGTGTGTGATTATACATGTATGTGGCCAGCCCTATGAGAGCTGATTAGTCAGCTCAATGGTCTGGTTAAACTATTTTAATAATAATAATGTACGTGTATGTGTGTAAATATATATATATATATATATATATATATATATATATATATATATATATATATATATATATATATATATATATATATATAATGTAATCAAAAATGGATGTATGGATGTATGTATGTAGATATGCGTGTATGTTCCAGCATAACTCTGAAACCCATGGAGCAGTTTCAACCAGACTTGGTATACATATGACTTACTATCTAGAAAAGAGTATTGTAGGGGTCAGACAGCACTGGCACCTAAGAGGATGGGGGTGGGAAGGGGGTGACATGTCAAAATAACCGAAAACAACCGTTAGTTGAGGTCGCTGAGAAAAATAGTGACAGTTCCAATGACCTTAAGTCCAAGTTCAGCCCCGATATGAAGGGGGGATGAGAAGGGGTGAAAAATAAAATGTAAAAAATGACAGACATTAGGTTTAATCCATAGTTTTAGAGGTCACTAAGATGAATAGTGACATTCCCGATGCCCTTTAAGTCCAAGTTCAGCCCCGATAGGAACTGGGGGTGAGAAGGGGTGAAATATAAAATGTCAGAAATGTTGGGCATTGCAATTGATGCAACTGTGTTAACAGGAAAGGAGAGGGAGGTAGTGAGAGAGAGAGGTTATCTGTTGTCATTCAGAATTTTCCCGGGCAGCGCTGGGTTGGTCAGCTAGTATATTTGTGTTTGTATATGTATATATATATATATATATATATATATATATATATATATATATATATATATATATATATATATATATATATATATATATATATATATATATATATGAACTGAGTATACTGCAATGAGGGAGGTGAAAATAATAACGGAGTGCAAGACCTTTCATCTTTACCCAAAAGCCCACCGTATGCGGTCAGTCCAAATTGTCAATTGGTGTGAACTGAAGACTTAATGATCCTTACATACTACTCAGTTTGGCTTGCAGGCATTGTCTTTGTTTGCCTTGTGAGTGCGTGGAGGTTGGTTAACCATGGGTAGTCCCAGATGTAAGACGCTGTGTTATATATGGTCCGATTTTTTTTTTTTTCAAAGGTAAAAGAAAGAATGGTTGATAGAGTGCATAAAGTTCGTACATTTTCATTCTTTTTAAACGCGATTTATTATTTTCTATTATATTTGCTTTGGAGCTCAATAAAACTAAGTAATAATTAGAAAACTAAAAGATTATCTTTGTTAACTGCAAAATCTATCCATAAATAAAATAGGGGATGGATTTAAAAATACTTCATAAATATACAAATAAAATATAGGAAAAATACATGTTTACTGAGCATCACTCAATTTGTTCATGCATTTGACATGTGAAAATATAAAACAATTTCATTAACTGTAATCTTTACGATCATTATGCGATTTGCTTGTTTGCTTATTTTTCATTAATATTATTCACGGAATTTGTTCATTTTTATGGTGCTTGAGGTATAAAAGAGAACGAAAATAACCGAAGGTTGGGTGGTATGCATCAGTGCCAGCGCCTGATGTCTGGAGTTGATAAGATTTGTGTATACATTGTAGGAGCAGAACGCAAACTATTAATTTTCGTAAGGTCGACAGGGTGAGACAGAAAACGCACCGTATAATGATGTGCCTCCAACTGACGATATAACTACATACCACCTCACACACGATAAAGTGCGTTTTCAGTTCAAGTAAACTGAAGTCTTGGTTTTCGGAAATCACGTCCGATGTCAATTCACAACACGCGCCAACCTCTCAGTTCAAACCAGGTGATTAGCATGGGGGTACATTTTTACCTTTAGTAGACCATTTAAAACTCGTTCTGTTCCTGTTATATCCAGTTTTCTTTATGACAGCTGTTTCTCTCTCTCTCTCTCTCTCTCTCTCTCTCTCTCTCTCTCTCTCTCTTCCATGCTTGAATAGTATTTTACGGACCCGCCCCTTCCTGTATTTACATCTGGATTGTCATCTTGCTCCAGCTGTTCCACATTTCAATTTTTTCTTCATTTTTTCCTTCTCCGTCTCTTCTCTCACTTCCTCCACTCTATAATATACTCAAGTCTCTCCCATCGTCTCTTCCAATCTTGTCTTACTTTCCATTCTTAACTTGCGTCATGTCATTTCTACTCGTCCCTCAAATCACCTTTTGTCCCTTGACTCCTTTGCCTCCCCTAGTTTCCTCCCCTTTCTCCTCCTCCTCCTCTCTCCCTTCTACTTCCTTTTTCCCTTCTTTTCTCTCTTTCCCTCAACTCCTCTGCTTTCTCTCTTCATCTCTTCCTCCTCCTCTCTTACCTCCTTTTGCTCACAACTTCCCCTCTTTCACATCGTCCTTTTCTCTCATAATTCTTCAAGTCTTTCATAACGTCTTCCTTAACTCGTCCTCATCCTCTCCTACCTCCTCCCCCTCCCCCTGCTCCTCATCCTCCTCTGTCTTTCTCGCCCTCTCCAGCTCTCCTTTTCAACTCCTCCAGTTCTCCGCTCCACCACAAAATGGGTATCATTAGTCATTGCTGAGATGGGATAGTTATTGTGTGATAGAGACACGACGCAGTCCTATCACAACCAAATCGAACGCAAACACAAAGAGCAGGTGCCTTAGCTGGAATAGGGTATGTTACTAATATCTTTATTGTTATCATATATTATTATCGGAGTGCATTTTAACCATTGTACTTCCTAAGTAATTGCATGGTTTGGTGACGAAAACATCTTCCTGTTGTGTAAATGACTTTCTTTTATGTTTATATGCAGAGCCCATCAACTTTACCAGTTCACTTCCTCTAACCCCTCCTACCGTTTTATTAGTTCCTCGTTGGACGAGTCGGTAGAGTTCTCGGATAGCACTCAGCTAGACCCGAGTTCGAGTCTCCTACCAGCCAATGAAGAATCAGAGGAATTTATTTCTGGTGATAGAAATTCATTTCTCGGTATGGTGTAGTTCGGATTCCACAATAAGCTGTAGGTCCCGTTGCTAAGTAACCAGTTGGTTCTTAGCCACGTAAAATAAGTCTAATCCTTCGGGCCAGCCCTAGGAGAGCTGTTAATCAGCTCAGTGGTCTGGTAAAACTAAGGTATACTTAACTTTCCCTCTTTCTCCCACCCTCTCCCCATCCAGTCAGCTCTTTATCTCTCCTTCAGACTCCCCACCCTCTTCCTCCCATCATATCCTTTTTCTTTTGTTCGATTTTCAGATACGAAAGCTGTCGTCAGCACAGTATTTGATTTCTTTATGGTCAGATGATTAGAAGAACTGTTGTTAAGCCTCCTAATTCATATATTCTGTTTCGAATACGTCATCTAACTGCCATGTCATATGGCCTTTTCGAAGGATTTACTTTAGAATGTTGCCTGGTACAATCAGTAATTCTCTGTCAAGAGGTTTAATACCCATGATGTTGTCTGTTTGTGGCCATATGAGTAAATTAAGAATTGCTCGTAAAACTTATTTCTGCTTTGTTTCTGAAGCTATATATCATTCAATATAAGAAAAGACTATTACCTCTAGAATGGTTTCACCCCACCAGTGGGAGGGTTAACTCGTAGAGAGAGAGAGAGAGAGAGAGAGAGAGAGAGAGAGAGAGAGAGAGAGAGAGAGAGAGAGAGGAGGGAGAGAAATGCATGTGCCAGAACTTCTGATATGCAGATGATTTGATTTTCATATGCATTCAGAAGTAGGTTTGACATTAGCAAACAAACAGTTTTAGCATGGCAACGAGAAATTGGTCCTATCCGTGTCGATTTTTTATTGCTCTTTTAAGTGTAATTTGTTTAGTCATGAACAGGAGACATTTCAGGTGGAATTCAGTACTAATTGTAGAAATTGTATGTGTGTGTATAAATATGTGTATATAGTATAATAATAATAATAATAATAATAATAATAATAATAATAATAATAATAATAATAATAATATCCGAGTGGATCTTGTTTGTCCTCCCCCGGTTGACAGTAGGGGAGACATGACACAGGCACCCACCCTTGCAAACCGATTTGTCCGCCCCGGGTGGGGGGCGTGGTAGGCAGGGGAACGGGAGGGTAGGGGAGATATCCACCCTCCTCCTACAAACCTGTTGTCCGCCCAGGGTGGGGACGGGGAAGATAGGGGATCAGGAGGGTTGGGTAAACAGCACCGCCAAGCTTCAGCGCGCTTACAATCTCATATATATATATATATATATATATATATATATATATATATATATATATATATATATATATATATATATATATATATATTACTGGTATACATAAATATAAGCGATACTTAAGTAACAGATGTTGTGGTACTGGTATCCAAATTATTTAGAAACTTGGTTTGAAGTTCATGCTCTTATTAATTTTATAAATTACCTTGCCTATGTCCATCGGGACTCCCTTAAGAACCAGTGGTTCTCTAGAGAGGAGAGAGACTTGTGTTAAGACAAGGAAAATAATATAGGCCTACGAGAGGTAGAAGTGAATGTGAGAATTAATCCTTAGTGGACAACAATTCAATACTTTAAAATGAGTTGTCACTTCTAAGCTGGGATAGGAATAGTCGTAAAAAGGACTTTTTTGATGTTCAGCAGCATGCCCTAGGAAAAGGTATCGGTATCATTTGACTCCCCAAGAGATATTAATAGATGATTCCTTTTGACCACCAATTCACAAATTATAGAAGATATAATCTCTACTTTCAAAACAGTATCAGGGGATTGATAATATACGACAATAATGCTATTCCAGCTCGGCTTTTCATTTTAATGTCATGGACGGAGAATTAGACACGAACAAATTTCCAAATTTTGTATATGGAAAACTGTTAGTTGGGGATTAATGCAGGACATCCAGCACTAGAATTTTTTAGATCATTACTGCAGAGAAAATGGGAAGAGAATGGACAAATATACAAAGTATTGTGGATACATAAAGGACCTGGGTGATAAATAATCAAACACATGAGAAAAGGAGGAATTGGATTATGTGTGCTTATAGAAAGATCCATACAAAAAGGGGCTCGGTGGAAGTGGCGAATGATATGGTTTTGATAATTTTCTACTGAAAGCTGTGAATAATAGTAAAAAATAAAAGCAAGTTCATAAAAAGTAGAAACAGACGCCCAGTGCTCAATTGCAAATGACCTTCAAACTGAAATTGAAGTTATTTTGTCCAAGCCACGTACGAGACGTAAAAGTATCTAGGGTAATATCAACGGGCATAAAAATGACTATCCTGATGCCAAATACTCTTAATACACTAATAAAATGTGTCCCGTAGGTGGCGCAAAAGTCTTAATAATGAAAGCTATAGCGTTCCCCAGTTTATGGCAGACCAATATAGATTGATTTAAATGAAAGCCAGAAGAAAACACTGAACGAATTTTTTTTTAACAATGCACCATGTAACAGCATCCCAGAAAGTATGGAATTGCATTAATATTGCAAAGGTGCTTGCATGTGCATTTTTGGGAGGTTTTGCCTTTTTTTCTCTATGAATATGTGAACTGTTTATGCCGATTATTGCTCGAGTTTTACTTACTCTGAAGTTGTAATGACAGTGGTTGTTCCCCTATGTGACTCAACCATAGTCTACTGATGCTGCGCCTCTCGCGATGAGGTGTCCAATAATTGGCCTCTCATAAGGCAAAATTTCAACTCCAGTTTCTTGGTTGTAGATACCCGTTAGACATGGGAGTAACTTTTAAAACTGTTGGATAGCATAAATCGGATTCGGTCATCCTTCCAAGCTATTGGTAATAGTAAAAAAAAAAAAAAAAATTGGTGAAACAGCAAGTGGCGAAAATCACTTGAGTAACCGGTCATGATATTCCTTACTGACTCCGTTTTGCTTGGGAACAGAGGATTAGCTACCATACTAGAATTTAATATTATAAAAAGTCTGTATTTTGAACACCATTATATTCATTATATTTGTATCTATGTAATTTTTATTGAAGAACCAAGTAAATGAATAACGGCAGTGAGAAATCTTTAAGATTATGAAAGGGACGATTAAGAAATTCGGATGACCTCATTAAAAGGTTTTAGATGGAAGTATAAAAAAAAATCCACCCTTTACAGCTTTTGGAATTTGGAGTTCATGAAGTTTTGATACAAATTATTGTATTAATATGTTGATAATCTATGTTCGCATTTAGAATATGCAATTGAAGCACCAGGAATGATAGTTGCACCATCACCGAAAACAAAATCAGCAACGACACCAACAGTAATTGCGATAAGAAGATGAAGAAGCAGGAGAATTGAATAGAGAATCGCGGTAGTGGCAGCGAGAGTGCGCAAGAGTATCATGTTGTTGCAAGAGGTTATGTATGATATGAAGAAGAGCCTTGTAAGGATGATTCGGATGAAGGAGAGCTGTTTGAAGGGAGGAGAGAAGACGACACCTTTTCTTAGGCGGAGTAAGGGCAGAGGGGTATATTCACATGCGTTTGAATGGATCGTGTCTTGTGAATAAAGTCGAGTGTTGGCTGTACTGCTCAAGTGACGCTCGAGTGTTGAAAAGAGAGAGAGAGAGAGAGAGAGAGAGAGAGAGAGAGAGAGAGACGCGGGTGTACATGATTGCTTAGCAGGAATGAGAATAAGACTCTTGTTCACACAGAATGCAAATATAAGCGTATGTTTTTCTTATTGGCACGATAATGTTCACTTTATTAGCAAAAATACTTAAAGGTGACCGCTGGTAATGCGAAAAAAAAGGCTGTTAATTTAGGTTTTCTATATGAATGCTAAAAGAAGAGAAATACAGGAGTAATGCATAATTTATGGAACTTCAAGGAAATCCACTTGAGGTTAAAATAAAAAAAAAAAAAAAGAGAGAACGAATCAAACGGAGAGTGGAAATTTCTCCCAAGCTCTCCCCGAAAGGAAAAGTGGCTGAACGAAAGAGTAATTGTCCGGAACGGGACGCAAATTCAGAGGAGGAGGAGGAAGGAGAGGGCAAATGGTATGCCAGCCTGGTAGCTGGGGGGGTAATTCATTTTACTATTATTATTGGATCTGTTACTATCTTAATCTGCCATTTTTTTTACTCCCAAAGATATTCTTCTATTAAGCAAGCACTCTAATTCTTCTTGCCGTAGAATTTAATCTTTTTTCTTAGGTAGCTTTGTATTTTTTTAATAAATTCATGTATTAAAGAACTTCTTTAAGCTTTTGAAGCAAACGTTCATCCCTCTACCGATTCCTATCAATCCTTTCCTGGAAATACGGTCAGATGCTGGTTTAATTGTATTCCGTTCGTACTGGAAGCTTGTGTTGCTTTGTTTGTTATCCCTCTTCTTATTATACACACCTTATCTTCGTTATCACAACTTGCCGTTCCGGGGTTTATAAATTAAACAACTTTCCCTCACCTGAGGGTAATTATTAACTTCCCCCCTTGTATTCTCTATGATTCATCCATTTTGTTTTCATTTGTATTTTTTTTCTATTCAGTGAATGTACCTCCTGTTGTACATTGCTAACATCTCCCTCAGCCTCTTCAAAGCCATTTCTTCAACTACTTGTCCGTCTCAAGAGAATAACTTTCCCATTTCGATCGTTATCCAGATAGCCTACACCCAGATCTGGGTCATGACTTGCCACCATAACCAGCAACCTTTTAGCTTAGTCCAAGATAAAAAAATTCTTTTACAAACCTTAGCCAACTTTTCGGAGTTTCCTTTCTTGAATGCCATTGTAATAGTCCAAAGGACAGTCAGGCATTTTATAACTTATAGCATATTTAATAGAGACTTGTACCGAACTTCTTATTGTCCCGAGGGTGCCAGAAATAATTTTATTCTTCTGGTTCGCCTTTCTAACCCCTGTGCACTTGCATGCACACTGTACACAGTGGTGTATATTTCAGTATTTTTCCTCTGTCATTCATATACGAATGCTCGCTACATAGGTTGAATGTGCTCGTATTGTATTTCGAAGCTATGTTTTTACTTCAAAGGTGTATTTGCAGCGTAAAGAGACTGTAAATCGGTATTTTGATCGTTTATTCCTGATACGAAATAGGATATAAGTGTTGTTAGGTATTGACTGATGCTCTTCCGCAACACTTATAATAAGGGAAGCAGAAAGCCAACCAAAATGCGCTTTTATCAGAGGTATTATTAAAAAAATTATATGATGTAGAATGTTAGTAGATTATGCTTTCAACATCAAATGCGTAATTGATATTTATGTGTTGTCTCGTGTTATACCTCTCATTATTCTTTCATTG
>NC_089743.1:28676197-28678697 GCF_040412425.1 Macrobrachium rosenbergii | reverse complement strand
TATATATATATATATCGTAGGGGATAGTACAGTCAGTGTACATCACATGGTGCACTGCAGGCATTACATAGTTTTTCGTTGGAGGGGTGGATAGAGCTTGCGCCTGGCACGCTGTTGGCCCAGCGTTGGACTTTCTTACCCGGCTAATGAAGAATTAGAGGAATTTATTTCTGGTGATACAAATTCATTTGTCGTCATAATGTTGTCCGGATCCCACAATAAGCTGTAGGTCCCGTTGCTAGGTAACCAATTGGTTCTTAGCCACGTAAAATAAATCTAATCCTTCGGGGCAGCCCTAGGAGAGCTGTTAATCAGCTGAGTGGTCTGGTTAAACTAAGATATACTTTTTTTGCAGGCATTACTTAAGGTTTCTTGCCACGTCCCTTCGCCCTCTAGCTGCAACCCTTTTCATTCCTTTTACTGTTCCTCCGTTCGTATTCTTTCTCTTTCATCTTACTTTCCACCCTTTCCTAATAATTGTTTAATAGTGCAACTGCGAGGCTTTCCTCCTGTTAAACCTTTACACCCTTTAACCCTCAATTACCTTTTCAGCACTGAGTGACCTTATAAGTACCATTGCTCTGCCTTTGTCCCAAAGTTTACATTCCATTCCATTCTTTAAATTGTTTCAGTTGTTCTTCAAAGTTCATTGATGGTTATACATTATTTTTATTGTATAGTTATATGCTTAACTCTTAATAACAGTAATTTAAATAATAATTATAATATATATATATATATATATATATATATATATATATTTATATATATATATATATATATATATATTTATATATACCTAATAAATGTCAACGCAAAAGCGTGTTAGTTCATGCATGCGTATGTGTCTACGCATGAGTGTGTGTTTAATATATTTTTGTTGTAAAATATCTCTTATAGCCTAAAGAATGGCTAGTATCATTGCCTATGCTGTAGTTGGTAGTTTCTTGTAAAATTATGCAGATTATGTAGAGTATGTGTGCTTGATGTATTGAAGTTATTTAAATTTCACGTAATATATGAAAAGTCCTTAGTTAAGTCTGTCACAAGTGTTTCAAATTAATATTTTGGATCTAGATCTCAGAAAGTGTATTTCTATTTTCAGTTCATCGTATAGTCAAAGTATTTTCAAAATTTCACTTTTTATATACATTTTTATTTCGTTATGTGTGGTTCTCTTTGTTGTACATTCAAGCTCAGAAGTAACTGCTTTAGTATTTAAGCCCATCAAATTTAGTCGCATCAGTGTATCATCATATTTTAGTGTTTGTAAATATTGACTCTATTAAGATGTGAATGGTTTCTAGAAAGACTGAAATGTTCGAAACGTATAAGGGAATATAATTCGAGGATATGTGGATCGTTTGACATTCGTTCTTTTTGATACTGGATGAATAATCCATCTCTATTTTTTCCCAAACGATGCGAGATGAAAGGCGTTGGTGTTGCTTTGCATGCGTTAGAGTCTGACCACGTGCTTTCCAAAAGTATTGAAAGATCTTTGTGTACGCGTCTGTATTAAGTTCATAGTCCGTGGAGGATCTTTTAAGTGCTATTGATCGTAATTTGCCATTGACATGTTAGGAATGATTCTTGGGTGATTCGAATTCGGAACCTCAACACTTTTGACATGCTTCGGAAGATTGGAGGTTGGAGGAGGATTTTTTTGACTGGTTGAGAGTGGGAGAATGGGGAGGGGGGCGGAGGACGTCCCACGATTATTTCAGTTCCCTTATAGTACAGATTTTCATTGGATGAGGTATTTAAAGAGAAGGACCAGTAGGGAACATTGTTCAAGTAGTAGGTTAGGTTTCATTCTTATTTTTCCACCAAAAAAATTCTCCCCTCAAGCTATGAGGTCAACAATGAACAGATGAAAGAGGGGTAGGAGCTGGGGCGTGGGGAAACGGAGGAGGGTCACTTTTAAGTAATTGAATCATTGGAGGACCTGAGTAATTGCAACGCACGACAGGGAGTGACGAGGCCCCGCGGAAATTAAACGAGAAAAGGAAAATAAGAATTTGTGGAAGTCGAGAGGATCTCATGACGTCTCCAGATGATGAGGAGGAGACAAGAGGAAACAAGAAAGGAGGAGGACGAGGAGGAGAATAAGGAGGAGAGGGAGGCCTGCAGGAGAAGGAGAAGAGGGATGAAAGAAACTTGAGAGAATTTGGAGGAAGGATTGGAGTAGAGAGAATGAGATTTTAGAATGATCATCCAGCTCACTCTTAGCTGTCAAGTTGTCACTCATTTCCCCGTGTATAAAAAATTCCCGGTTGCCTCTCTTCACCGCACACCTCTCTCTCTCTCTCTCTCTCTCTCTCTCTCTCTCTCTCTCTCTCTCTCACTTTTATGATGAGACGGTTGACACTGCGGATGAAGCCGTTATTTGCCTTGTTTTGTCGCGTTTCTCCGAGACCGCGGGGTAACCTGTGGTCCGTGTTTCCCACAGGGCATCGTTTTATAAGTGTTTTTGGAGTTTTTCAGAAGAGCCGTCCTT
>NC_089743.1:28671197-28673697 GCF_040412425.1 Macrobrachium rosenbergii | reverse complement strand
ATATATATATATATATATATATATATATATATATATATATATATATATATATATATATGTGTGTGTGTGTGTACAGTATATATTGATTTATGCTTTTTTGGTCATAGAGTAGCCTTCAGTAAAGAACATTTCAGGAATTCCCAGATTCAGTGTACAGAGAACAGTAACTACCCAGCCAACAAGAAAAATTTGTGTTCTAGCATTCACCTGTATACCACGCTACTATTGCCATTAAACAGCTTTCTTTGTTAAAGTTCTCTCCCACGCAATTATGCAGGTCAGTGTTAAACCACTTTAAGAGGTGATATATGCACAGTGTAATTAGAAATTAAGTAAGAAATTTCTACTTTTTATGGTCGTGGAGTAGCCTTGAACCTTCAATGCTACCCTATAGATATAAAACTAGCTGACCAACCCGGCGCTGCCTAGGAAAACTTTGAATGACAACCAATAGACTCTCTCTCTCTCTCTCTCTCTCTCTCTCTCTCTCTCTCTCTCTCTCTCTCTCTCTCTCTCTCTCTCTCCTTCTTTGCTCTCTTTCACTTCCTCTCCCTTTTACTCTCTCCCTTTCCTGGTAAGATAGTCGCTTCAATTACATTGCCCAGCATTTTTTATATTTTATATTTCACCCCTTCTCACCCCTCATTCTTACTGGGGATGAACTTGGACTTAAAGGGCATTGGGAATGTCACTGTTCATCTCAGCGACCTCAAAAATTATGGATTAGACACTAATATCTATCATTTTTGATGTTTTATTTTTCACCCATTCTCACTCCCCCTTCTCACCGGGGCTGAACTTGGACTTAAAGGACCTCGGGAGTGTCACTGTTCATCTCAGCGAATTTGAAAACTATGGATTAGACACTAATATCTGTTGTTTTCGGTTATTTTTACATGTCACCCACTTCCCACCCCTTCTCACCCCCTCTTCCTGTCGGGGCTGAACTTTGACTTGAAGGGCATCGGAAGTGTCACTATTCATCTCAGTGACCTCAAAAACTATGGATTAGTCATAAATATCTATTCAAAACAGGAGTAATATATATAATTAAACCTCCAGGAGACAATGAATAGAGCAGCTAAAATTTAAACACCTTTATTATTTTAATCACAATATAGTGTCTTAGTAATGTCACTATTATAAAATTAATGATGCCACCCAGATGAGGTGTCCATGGCACCGAACACCATGTTCCCTCGTCTTGAATCTCTCTTAACCTATACAAAAAAATGACTACCATAAATATAACGACATCCATAATATAGATACCATCCTACAAATACAAGTTTAGACCACATAACCCCTAGACCCAAAATTTCTGGTAAACCAGTCTTTCTGTAGGAAGAATATGCCGTCTTGAAATTAGTTACTATGAACTATTAAAACAGGATAAAAGATCTCTTAAATGCAATAATGGCGGTAAAAAAATATATAAGTTACGAGATTTAATTTATGGGACTAGTGATACGGACATCAAGAAAAATTACTTCAATAACTCAATTGATGTGTGCCAACAAAAAATGAGACCAACCTCAAAGTAGCCAGACGTCTTAAAGTGCCTGAAGATTTCCCCGTCGATATCAGATCTTCATGCTGACCAGAGCTGGTGCAGCAGAATGCTAGGGATAACTGACAGCCATAGCTGGTAAAAAAGGGTGGAGAAACATGCCACTCCTGGGCTCCGAAATGTAGACTCGATATCTTGTTTTTCCATATTGGCAGAGAATAAGATCCATAACAAGGTTCCCTGTAAAAGTTTCTTAATATTTCCCAGAGTTAAACACAAGCCGTGGTAAGGAAAGTGGTGAGTTTATGGTTGGTGGGAAACAACTCCTGATTGAAAATAAATAAACCTCGACGAAGCTTCTGTTTATTTACTTGAAGTTCTTGAATTGTTCAACCGTTGTTAAACGACGAAAATAGTGAGGAAGTTAAATCTCTAATTTGTTGACACACAATAATATCTTACATTACCAATAATGAATACTTAAAGAATTAAGCAAGGGTTAAGAGATCTTTTGAAATTAAGAAAAAATAAATTACATATAAGAAACTTTTAAGATATATATATATATATATATATATATATATATATATATATATATATTATATCTTATTTTCTACAGTATCTGTCGTTTTTAGTTATTTTTTACATGTCACCCCTTCCCACCCCTTCTCACCCCCATTCCTACTGGGGCTGAACTAGGTCTGAAAGTGCATCGGGAGTATCACTATTCATCTCAGCGTCCTCGAAAATTATGAATTAGACACTAATATCTGTCGTTTTTGGTTCTTTTTACATGTCACCCCCTTCCCACTCCTTCTCACCCCCCGCCCTTCCCAGCAGGACTGAACTTGGACTTAAAGGGCATTGGGAGTGTCATTATTCATCCCCGTAACCTTGAAAACTATGGATTAGACACTAATATCTGTCGTTTTCGGTTATTTTTACGTCACCCCCTTCCCACCCCTTCTCACCCCGCCTTCCTATCGGGGC
>NC_089743.1:28658697-28668697 GCF_040412425.1 Macrobrachium rosenbergii | reverse complement strand
AGCAACAGGATGCAAAACAGTATAGAATGGTGTGGAAATAGCCCTCCATGCCATGGTACATTTTGTTTCCATGTGATTTTTCGCGATATAGGCTCCCTTTTGGAACATCGTGATCGTATGAAATAATCATAGAATTACTCGATGGCGGGCTTCGCGGTTGACCATTACTGGTCTGACCGTTGGTGGGTTGGACTGTGGTAAGTGATTAAGTACAGTCACTGGCCTCTCATCTGTACCCCAATGGCCCGTCATAAATTTCTGGAATAGTTTTAGTTACCTTCCCCTCCCTCTTGTCTCCTCCCCTGGAAATCATGTCCCTTAGTCATAACTCATTGCCCCACCTCTTCCTCCCCGTGTTGCGGGTGGGGATGAGACAGTTTTACAGTGTAGCTTCAAGCCATTTTCTTTGTTTTCATTTTTCATTTTTTACCATGAGGCATTGCTAATATTTGTCTTTTCTTCATGTAAATGAAAGCGTTCGTCATTTATAAATTTTATTTGTCATCATTAGAGTAGACGAAGATGCGTGTTAAGAATTTTTTATGACAAATAGCATGTTTTTTCTATAATCGCAACGTTTATTGATTCTTGTTCCCTCGTTGATGAATATGGCATGGATACTGATCGTTACTAGGTATGCTATTGGACACGCGACAGCTAAAATCACCTCTTCCCCCCCCTCCTCCTCCTCCTCCCCCCCCTCCTCCTCCTCTCTCTCTCTCTCTCTCTCTCTCTCTCTCTCTCTCTCTCTCTCTGTTTAGCAATGTGGTTATATTTTTCTATTTTCTGTCGTTATCATGTTTCGATCACTGTTCTGTATAGTTCAAGAGGAGAATTCCACCTCCTCTCAAACGGCGTCGTAACACCTGTCAGGCCAGTTATCATTCATTTACTCTGCAAATCTTTAATGCCCGGATTACACAGTTTACCTACTTTTCAGTCCTTCTACTTCTAAGGTCTGGAATTAATTTCTTTCTTCTGTAGGCCAGCCCTATGAGAGCTGAAAATCTGCTCAGTGGTCTGGTTAAACTACTTTAATACTACTACTTGCTTCTGTTCCTCTTGACTTTTCTAGTTCTTCGCTGGGTGAGCTGGTTCCGTTCTCAGCTACCACTCAGTTGGTCGCGAGTTCGAATCTCCGACCGGCCAGTGAAGAACAACAGGAATTTGTTTCTGGTGATAGAAATTCATTTCTCGCTATAATGTGGTTCAGATTCCACAATAAGCTGTAGGTCCCGTTGCTAGGTAACCAGTTGGTTCTTAGCCACATAAAAATAAATCTGATCCTTCGGGCCAGCCCTAGGAGAGCTGTTAATCAGCTCAGTGGTCTGGTTAAACTAAGATATACTTAACTTTTTTCTTGACTTTACTGTCTCTTTTCCTTAAGAAGCGAACCTGTCGCTTCTTCCGTGACTAGGACCACCCGTCTTCTTACCTTTCTCGTTTTCTTGTTTTGTTCCGGTCTAGGCTAGGTTAGGACATTAGGTTGCCCCTCCCGGAGACCTTTGTTCTTTGACAAATATGACACTAAGGGTATAGTCGGACATCAAAATAATAAATAGACCCCTTTCCTGTTTTCGTTTTTTCTTCCGGTCTAGGCTAGGTTAGGGCATTAGGTTGCCCCTCCCGTAGACCTTTGCTCTTTGACAGTTATGATAATAAAACTATAGTCTGACACCAAAATAATAAATGAACCCTCCCCCCTCCCAATTCTTTTCAAGGCTGGATGACTGACACTATTCTTTTCCTTTAGTGTTCAAGGTTAAATGATAGTTTCCTGTGATTTTACCCATTTTTGACAGTTAATTTGATCCAGAAATTTCTTTTGAATTCCTTTATATTTTGGTATATGACGCTGGATGACAGCATCTATACTGTTTGTTAATAATATTAGTATTAGAAGTAGTAGTAGTAGTAGTAGTAGTAGTAGTAGTAGTAGTAGTAGTAGTAGTAGTAGTCAGGTGTCCCTCCCTTCCTTTGAAATGAAGTGGCTTCTGAATGTACTGCCCCTCCGTTGGCTTTTAATGCAAAACTTTTTTAGGGTTAATAAAATTACAGGGAGTATATGTGTACATTCCGATAAGCGCTTTACCTACAGTATACTAGATTTCAAGGAAATTTCATTATGTTAATGCCGATCTATACAAAACGGCTATAAGTGCTGTTCACTTTTATTCGTTCAGGAATCACTGATAGCTGTTTTATAGATCTGATATTCATGTGAGGTGAAAGATCATGAAATCTTAAATCGCGTATACTGTTTCAGTCCTGTGTCTTTTTTCATAAGCATCAGTATGTATTGATATTGCAAGAGTATGTTCTTTATGTTGACAATATATATATATATATATATATATATATATATATATATATATATATATATATATATATATATATATATATATATATATATTATTTTTCTGTTTATGTATTTGTCAGTTTATGTATACTTTTATAATGTCATCCATAAAGGGAAACATTGTTTACAGCAGTCATGTTATTTTTAATATTGCATTCACTGGAAGTGCAATGATGAATACAAGGTCTGTCCTCTTTTAAAATGTAGTGTGGCAGTGTGAGCCTTGGGGACCATCATGCTTTTTAAGGAACACTTTCTTTTAGTTAAAGGTAATGAAATTCTCTCTTCCTTTCAAGTCATTACTTCCACTGATTGCAGTCCCTGCCATCTCCTTGTGATGTTCCGCTTTCCTCATCGTCTCTCCTGCTCTCTACTCTCTACTCATACCATCTTCTCTCCTTTAGTTCCTCATCACATCTCCAGTTACCTCTTCTCACCTTAACCTTTTGTTTCTTTAATTCCTCCTACTTATATCCTCCTCCATTTTTCAGTCCTATTTTACTCACCTGGTGTTTAAGAGTGCTTCTTTTCTCCTGTTCTCCCATCAATTCTCTATGATTTTCTAAGCTTTTTTTCCCATTCGTTACAGCCTTGTCTCTCAGAAATTCTTCCTGCTCATCCTTCTTTCGTAATACTTTTTTTTTTTCTTGCCTTTAACCTCTTCTCTTCGTTCTGTCCACGTACTCACTGTCGAGGCTCAATGTGTCCTCCATCGCTCGTTCCTCTAGAAGACTCCTCCATCAAACTATCATGTCCCTTCTCCCGTCCCCACTTACATCAACCACTCATTTCTCCTGATTCCTCCTCCTCTTCGTCCTCCCCCCCTCCTCCTCCTCCTCCTCCTCCTCCTCCTCCTCCTCCTCCTCCTCCTCCTCCTCCTCCGTCCCTTTCCTTCATCCATCATGGGCTTGATTTCATCATCGGTGCCTTATCAGTGTCCTTCAGACTTCATCATCCAGGCATTGCAATGCCAGGAGCGACCATCCTTCGCACGTCATCATCCACTTGTGTGAAATTTCATGAGTGTGGAATGTACGAGAGAGAATGGCGATAGGTCGGAAGAAGAAGGAGAAGGAGATGAAGAGGAAGAGGAAGAAATGTTTTTCGAGGGTGTGGGTTGAGAAAATGAAAGCTAAATGAGATTTCATATCACTGAAGAGACACGAGACGCCTTGATAGATTAAAGAGACAAAGTTGCTGCTGGTGCTCCTGCCGCTTCTCCTGCGATAATGGATCCGGAAAAACATGAGATTGGTCCGGTAATATTTTTCTGTCGGAAAAACGGCGCTTTGGAGACCACGAGAAAAATTAAGAATGGTGACGTTATGAAGTAGGTTTTTCATCTTCGATACGTTAGACAAGGATAATGATAGTGATATTATAATAACGATAACGATGAATTTCATAATGATGGTTATGAGATTAATCGCAGTGAAGATGATGTTGAATATGGAGGAAGGGGCAGCTTCCTAAAAAACGAATAGATTGGGAGCATATACTGTATCCATTTTAATCCCATAATATCATCATTTGTGCGCACATTGAGTGTCCCCTGTTCATTTTCCAGCGCGGAACTCAATCTTTCCTTACTTGAATAGGATTGCTTTTCTTCTGAAATGAATAGCGTTCCTTTGTGTGTGGTTTTGGAGGAAAAATTAAATGGAAGGAGATTCTCCTGATAACCAATCTATTGGCATGAATTGGAACGTTTCTTAGAAACAGCATAGGAAGTGAAGGGTATTGGTAACAGAGGAAGACTGTGAGAGAGAATTAATAGGGACAGAAAGATAAAGAATCTCCCTCTTTTTCTGTCTCTCTCTTTACGTTATTTTGATGAATATATATTACGAGCCTGTTGGCGCGCTGCGCGTGCTGGAACTCGGCGCTGCTGTATCCCATGCCCTCCCGATCCCCTAACAACCCCGCCCCCACCTGGGGCGGAGAAACACGTTTGTAGTAGGAGGGTGGATGTCTCCCCTACCGTCCCGTTCCCCTACCTACCCCGCCCCTACCCCGGGCGAACAAACCGGTTTGCAGGGGGTGGGTGGCTGTGTCATATATCCCCTACTGTCCCCCGGGGGAGGAAAAACAAGATCCACTCGGATTTTATTATTTTAGATAGATAGGTGTGAGTGAATATATGTACACACACACACACATACAAATACAGGTGAAAAGTGTAAAAGAGAGAAAATTGGACGTAAGTCAAAATGTATACCACGGAAACGGGAGGGTCTGGACGAGGTAACCCTCAGGGTAAAACCATCCGTTAGAGATTCATAAGAATCCCTCTCTTAAGGTCTAGTTTCACGTTATCTAACAGCCCCTCTCAATCTCTTTACATGCAACCATACCCTGACGTTAGGTTGCATGTGTTCATTCGTTGATTCATTGGCAGAAATTCTTTTCCTTCACAATATTGAAGTCTGATATTACATTTTCCAATCATGTTTTGTTCGATCAGTCAAGGTACTTGCCATTTAAACAGTTTATTATCTCTAAACCCAATTGCATTTTCATGTAATATGCAGAGATTCAATTAAGAGTGCCTAATATACATAGTGCTCCCTGTAACCTAGTGTGAACTTCATTGAAAGCATTTAGCTTTACGCAGCTTATTAGTTACAAATAGGTGACGACGAGGAAAGGCACATCTCATTTCCAGTATTCCCCATATGCAAAAATCTTGTTTGCCTTCTTTCTTTTCATCACTAGTGACGCGGTGCGTCTGGACAGGTGATAGAAAACCGGTTTGAATGCTGGTGATCTATATACAAGCATTTAAAGAAGCGTTAACAAGCATGACAGTCTATCGATGCCAAGGGACTTGGAGAGTGAAAGCTGTATTAATAAGAATTTTTTTCGTTATTGAAAGTTCATGTCAGAATTGAGCTCAGTTATAAAGGTAAACATTGAAAAATGACAAAGAACTGTCTTTGTCTGAACCTTAGGACTGCAATGAATGCTAAAATAGTGGGATAAGGTTTCATTCGCTAATATTATTTCATGCAAATGTCGATTTGTTGAATAACCTGATGCTGGCTGCAAAGAAATGTATGTAAGAAACGGGGCCAGCCTTTAGAAAGATGAATGATTTTTATGGTTCAGCTACTAGGCGGTGTCTACGTACGTTCTCATAGTAGTTTTCACCTCATCATTTTTTAGCATTATCTAACTGATATCATTCTGAAGAACTGGCTTGGGATCTCGGTGTTTCAGCCTAGAACTTGAAGGTAATACACTAGATGCAGGAATGTTATGAAGACAACAGTTTGGACTCTGAGGGTGACACGTAGTAGTAAGCAGTGCAGGTTGATGTTGCTAAATAGCGTGTTTTTTTTAATTTTTTACTTTTTCTCTCGTAATATATTCATACCTGCCTGAATTGTTTATACCGCATCGCCTTTGGCACGGTAATTATTCATCGTCCCTCCATCGTCATTAGTGTCATTCCTGTCGTAATAGTCGACTTAGTAGTCAGACCGTTAGGAGATACATACATATATATATATATATATATATATATATATATATATATATATATATATATATATATATATATATATATATATATATATATATATATATATATTATATATATATATATATATACATATATATATATATATATATATATATATATATATATATATATATATATATATATATATATATATATATATATAATATATATATATATATCTGTGTACCAGAGAGAGAGAGAGAGAGAGAGAGAGAGAGAGAGAGAGAGAGAGAGATTGGTTCCGAAGTCTGATGCATCAGTGGATTGATTTGGTTCAGTTATTTATGTCTCGCAATACCAAATTTTAACATGTTTTTGAGAACTGGAAAATATATTTACGCGCATATGTACATTCCTTATTAGTTTGTATACTGTGGCGAAAGGGTTGCATAATATTTTCGTTCTGATAACGATTTTTTTTTTTTTTTTGTCCTAATGGTGAAACATTATTCTCTCTCTACCCCAAACCTCAATACACACTCTCTCTCTCTCTCTCTCTCTCTCTCTCTCTCTCTCTCTCTCTCTCTCTCTCTCTCTCTCTCTCATGTTTCCATACCCTTCTTTTGTCGCTTCTTTCACTCTCTATAAATTGAATATCGTTTTATCCTAATACGGATTAATATTAATCAGTATCCCTTTTTATTGATAATTGAGTTTATTTGTTTGCACTTTGTTTGATGTATCAGCTAATTTTATTAGGATTGCTGAATATTATTGATTATTGCAGCAGTTGATTTTTTCTTGTAAGATAAAGGTTTTTCTTTTACTGTTCTTATCAATAAATCTTGTAAGGTCTTTTCTTTAGGTGTATGGATGAATTTGTTAGCCCAATGCTCTTTCCTATCCTCGTCACGACCCAGTCGACTAACTACCAGGTAAATGAAGCGTTACGTAGGTTAACAGGAATATTGTTATACAAGAAAACATTATATATATATATATGTGTGTGTGTGTGCGTGTGTGTGTTTCAAACAGCCTTCAGTGTTTACTTATTGTAACCGTATATTCCTGCGTCAGAGTTCATGTTGTGATAACATAAGAAGCAAACATACCGTTAGAAGAGAGCAAGTGATGCTGTTTTGCAATGCTGTTGATCTTTTTTTAACCCGAGCTTGCTTGTATGCGCATTTATAAATTCCAGATTAAAATGTTGTCATGAGCTTCATTGCAAGCGGTAAAATATTCAGACAGTTAGTGTGTGCTATCAGTAAGCCTTTTAACGTTCGCCGGCATCTAGGTAATGAGTTTGCCGCGGAGGAAAAAAGTGAGGAAAAAGTAGAATAAAACTGAGTTACAATTTATCATGATTTTTATGTTTCTCAAAAGATTTGCGATTTGCAGTTTTTTCACTGAACTCACAAATAAATTTGATTGTCTTTCTACGGCAGTTTTTTGGACGGTAGGCCTATAAATTTTAAGATTTGCTTATTGTTCAACTATTTATATATTTTATTGTCCTAATTTTCTTTTTGATACATACTTGATTTTTTCATTATGCTTGGAATCACTGGGACATGTAAGTAGCTTAGACATGAAGATACTGATTACAGTATTGTATTCGACGACACAGTTCTTGTAGTTATAGTAATGATGATATTGTTGTAATAATACTTGACTGGTATTTGTGAGAAAAGAAAGCCTGCTGATACTTGTGGTTTTTATGACTCTTTCGAGACATGACGCTTCAAAAAATAAAAGTCAGTGTTGATATTACACATTTCACAACTGCTAATACTTGGTCCTTGGATGGTGGTACACGAATGGTACACTCGATTGGTGGGTCCTTTTGAGTGTCCGGAAGTTTTATATTCCGCAGTTACCACTTGTGAC
This sequence comes from Macrobrachium rosenbergii, assembly GCF_040412425.1. Taxonomy (NCBI): domain Eukaryota; kingdom Metazoa; phylum Arthropoda; class Malacostraca; order Decapoda; family Palaemonidae; genus Macrobrachium; species Macrobrachium rosenbergii. The sequence goes on along the minus strand of NC_089743.1, from coordinate 28,660,985 downwards.
GATAGTAAGGTATGAAATAGGGTAGAACATATACAAATTTTTGTACACGATTTCTCTCATAATTCTTAGCACCGCCGGAGCCCGTTCTTTCGTCAAGCTTTTGTATGTTAATAGTTTTTCGTGCTTTAACAACCCCCCCCCCTCTCTCTCTCTCTCTCTCTCTCTCTCTCTCTCTCTCTCTCTCTCTCTCTCTCTCTCTCTCTCTCTGGAAGTGTTTGTAGTTTTATATAGCTTTTATTGTATCTATATCATTTTTATGTTTCCATTTAGATCATGTATAGACATATATATATACATATATACATATATATACTGGAACAAGACAAAGGGTAATAAGGAAAGAGACAGTACGGGATCATCCGGTCACAAACTTAACTCATATAACTACGGGAAGGATAATCGTACACACAAAGAAAATGTACAAAACTAAATACTAATTACCATTTTTATAGTATAAATAATTTTTTTCGTTGTAAAACATGAAGGTTAAACAGTCCAAGGCGTAATTTTAAAGCACCGCCTATGTCAGACTAGAGAAAACAGAAGTCAATGACACTCTTTGCAACTGTGTTGTTACAAGGGACTATGGTTCTACCTTATTCTTGTGATAGGATTATCAGAATCTTTTCAATCTACAGACCGTATCATAAAACTGAAATCAGCGTGACTTATGGAGTTGACAGTGTGCGTGTGTATTTACTCTTATGTATATATAAAATATTCCTACACCGTCATGCTCTGATTACGACCCATATATATTAGGTAACGAATTTTTCATACCATGATTTACATATTAATGTTCTTTGCATTTTTCTTATTGTCTTAGCTTTATGCACTCATGTTCTGCTGTATATTTCCTCTTCTTTTCTGATACTTATACTTTCGTTAATTCATTGTTGTTATTTCATGAAAATCTCTCATAATTTTATTCGTTCTTTCTTTTGCTTTGTCATTCGTATGAAATAAATTTATTTCTGTTTATATTTTGAATATCATGACCTATGTAGTTATTTTCGTATATTTGTAAGCACTCCTTTCCTGGAATTTCATTCCTCTCCGCCATTTAATCTTTGAAATTCTTTGTGATTAATTCCCGGTTCAGCCTCCCAACGCCTTCCAATTGAGTCACGAAAACAACCCGTTGGTTTAATTGACGAAATTAATCGACGCGTTTTGATGACTGGCGTTGGGTTTCAAGGGTTGCTGAGCTGGGAGTGGCTATCTCTCTCTCTCTCTCTCTCTCTCTCTCTCTCTCTCTCTCTCTCTCTCTCTCTCTCTCTCTCTCTCGTGTTAGTTTCATGACAGTGTAATCTAGAATTTCTTATATTTCCTGGGTTTTAATTTTAGTTTGCTCATGCGAGTAATAGTTTTGACTGGTGAATAGTCATTGCTGGTCGGTGCAATGCATTAGATTATAGTAATCGCATTTTTCAAAGTTTTTGTGGAATATTGTATGTAATATATTCTGCAATAAAGACTTTTTAGTTTAGGTAGCCTGCACGGTTGCATTTGTATTAATGGTTATCCTGTTTTCCTTTATTTTGTGCCTGAAGATGTCTTCCTTATGTAAGAATCCAGAAAGCCATGCCTTTGGAAGAACTGAATTAGGCTCGTGTAATTAAAAAAACAATTGGCGAGGAAATTATTTTCAAATTGGATGGAAACAAGAATAAATTCGACAGAGCTGCTTCAACGTCAGTGTATCTGAGATCAAGAAGGAAGTGGTTTTTTCTTTATTTTTTAGATAAAATAATACTGATGCCAAATTGAATGCGGTTCTGTTTAATCTTTCAATTTCATCCATTGTTTGAAGGTGTGAGAAGGAAAATTGCTAGTATAAGAATCACGTTTAAATCTAAAGTATTGTGTTTAGTGGTATTAAGAAATTACATACTATTTTTTTCCGTTTTCCCTGATACTTATGATCATGAATCTGTGAGCACGACTTTCCTTCTGAGTCAGGCATTGCTCTCTTTCATTCACATTCCTTTCCTAGCTTTATCCGGAATGAAACCATGTAAGGGCATTAGCTATTAATTAAAAACGTTAGCTAATGCCCTTTTTTTAAACTCAGGCCACTTTATTTTCTTGAATTTTTGGTTAATTCAAACTTTATTACGACGGAAGTCGAGATGTGACTCTACTGGCCGAAATGCTTTTATCTTACATATCCTTTTGGTTTTTTGAAGAGTTTGCGTTAATATTTCCTTTTAATTGAAGAGAGAAATTTCAACTCCTTATAACCATAAGGTCAAATAGTTATAGTACCTGTGTTTCTTAACCTGGGG
>NC_089743.1:28651197-28656197 GCF_040412425.1 Macrobrachium rosenbergii | reverse complement strand
CAGATGTAAAGTGTGGTGCATATCCAATCTTCATTGTCATGTTATCTTCAGCAAGCCAGAACTTACCTGATCTTGATATGACCTACCATACTATGAATTAAATGACTTGCCGTGCTATCTCTTGAACCAGATACTACAATATTATCATTCCTGACTCACCCGTCCTTGACCTAGCCTTCCACCATATTGTAACTCCTAACTGTTACACTCTTTAAACACATGACGTATGTCTTATCTCCAAGATACCCCCTTTGGCTTTTAACGAAAGTAACTTTAAAACCATGCCAAAGCAACACCCAATTGCCTTTCTAACGAGAACTGTCTGACTTGGCTTTCACGGTGATGGAGACTGATCTGATAAAAAATGCCAAAGATTATCATGGCTCTCACCGTGACTTAACCGAATTTGACTTTCATGGAAAGCGAAGTATACCATGCTTTAACTTTTATATAGGCTATTTTACTCTGTAAAAACCTCATTCCTACTGCCACCACTCCTTCAGTTCAACCAGGTTTGCCACCGATTTTACAACGTGGCCGGATTTATGACCTGGTGCTCTTTATGTTTTATATTGGTCTTCCCGTCACAGTGACGTAACCCAATTCCTGCTTCGTGTGCATTATCTGTGATTCGATTCGTGATACATCTGGACTGCAGTGGTTATGTTTGGAAGGGAGATGTTCGACTTACCTGAAACTACACTCGTTATTTTTTCAATCTCGATATTAGGTTGTAATAATGGGTATTTACTTTTTTAAGTGATGTGTAAACATGCATTCAAGTTTTTATTGTTAGAATTTATAAATGCTTATTTTTATGATTAGATTATAAGAATATTATTAACTTATTAGAATGCCTAACTTTATAACGGAAGAAGAATACAGCAGTAACTGTAGTAAAAGTAGTAAATGTGTAAATTTATTATGCGCACAAGTGCAAAAATAAAAGGTCGCAAATTTCCTCTCTTTTAAGATCGTTCTTTACGATGTCATGCGAATTTTTAACGTTTCATACTCCTTTCCCCGATAAGGAAATGACATTGCATATCAAGAAGGCGTTAACACTTTTAAATGGCATGTGATGCGAAACCTGATAAAGTTCCTCTGAAATAAACAAGAATTGAATTTCTCTTTCTGTATTCATATTAGTTCACGCCAAGAAAGAAAATTGATAAGAGCCTTAACAAAAACTTTTTTTGATGAACAGTTGAAAACATCACGAACAAGAAAAAATACATTTCCAAGAAGAGAAAAGTGTATAACATGTCTAGAAGTTGTACAGTGTCAAGAAAGGAAATGAAAAGGAAAATGGTAAAAAGACTGAATGAGAGTATACGAAATGGGGATGTTACCGTCTGTCCAACCGTGTAATCCCTCGGCCTTACTTTGTCGTTGCGGCTTAGCTTTGAGCCCTTTCATGCGATCTCGCAAACGTTTTTTCCTCTCTCTCTCTCTCTCTCTCTCTCTCTCTCTCTCTCTCTCTCTCTCTCTCTCTGTAAGGCTAGTGACCTCGAAGAAGAGTTGCAGGCGAAGGAGGTTGTAGAAGTGGTTGTTCCTTAATGCATAATGATTGCAGTACGCATAGTCTCTCTCTCTCTCTCTCTCTCTCTCTCTCTCTCTCTCTCTCTCTCTCTCTCTCTCTCATGCATACATAAAATCTGTCGCTTTGGGCATTGTGCTTTTAATTTTTATTCTGTATGGAAAATTTCATCGCGATTGGTATTTCCAACATCGTTTTCTCTCTCTCTCTCTCTCTCTCTCTCTCTCTCTCTCTCTCTCTGATGTGTATGGTTTTACGAAGTGGAACTTTCATGATTTCGACAACAAAAATGAGAGAGAGAGAGAGAGAACCCCAGACTTCTCTGGAATGGCTCCTCCACCACTCGTCTCTATAGAGAGGCCTTTGTAACTTTTCGTTTAGGTTCCGTGTAACCTGTATTTGAGTTACATATCTTTACATCTGTTGTCCAGTGCGTCAGTGTAGTAGTGTCGGCTGTACAGGAGGTTGGCTGTTGGTGCTTGAATGAGACAGTGTGAGAAGTTTGTACGATTTTACTGGAGTAAAACTCACGTGTACAATTTTCCGTTTGCACTGAACGTATTTCCAGACGTTAAGAAATCCTTATTTCATGTTAAAGGATTTGTATTTCCGTACTGTGTATCAGAAGAGCTAATTTCTAAGAATATACATTCAGAAATCTGGGCAAGGATGATTACCAAAACGCTTATATAGATATGTATATTGTTTTACTACTGTATTTTAGGCCTCGATTCCCCAATATATATATATATATATATATATATATATATATATATATATATATATATATATGTATATTTGTTTAAAGATTACAGTGATGTAGATTTTTTCCAGGTCCGTTGCGATTGTAGTTTGCATATCATTATTATTATACATTAATGTTTGTATTAGAAATGATTGTCATTGCTTTTGTTTTTGTTGCTGCTGCTGTTTTAAATCCCGAAACCTCTCTTGGGTACGTTTCCCTTTTTGTCAAATTATCATTAACATTTTTCTCATGATTTATTTATCTAACTCGGTACCTCGAGAATTGAAGTTCTCTGGAGTTTCATATTTTGAGTAAACTTTTCACCTGCAGCTCTGAAGCCTTCTGATTCGGGGCATTGTGTCATTGTGTTTATGTCATTGCGCATAGCAACTCAGAAAACTAATTGATATTCAAGTAAGGTGACTTGATATTTGACCAATTCTTGAACCAGTAGATGAGTTGGGGTTGACTGATTAATGTAGGTAGACCCACCTGGTACAGAGGCTGATGAATTAGACTTAATGCTGCTGCTGTTGCCTGGACAAATCAGAATCTGCATACAGGGTTTTATCACAGTCACTTAATTGCTAGCGTAACTAGTTATTTCAAATTCATGGTTAGCTACCATACTACTGTTGCTGCTGAGGTACAGGCAAACCAGATTACCATTTTAGTGGTAACTGGAGAACTCAGATGCAGCGATTGTTGGCTATACACATAAATCACTGCAGTTCCCTTGCTTGGAAATCCAAATTTTCACATTCGTTTTAGACTGACGATTTGAGGATAGAGTCGGTCAGATGATGTAGTGTTTCTTAGCCTATCTCCACGGGTATTGAAATTGTGCGATCCATGTGAACATATGACCTGAATTCTTGAATTGCTTCGACCCTGCTCAGTGGGATTCTATGGGACCAGTCACGTAATGTATTTAATTTTAATAATTGGTCGTCAATTCTTCTAAGGAAGCAGAGAAATTTTGTCTTAATTCAGTCCTTCTAGTGTGAGATCAGGTGATTTTACCCGGCTCTCTTTGTTGAATAAGAAGAGAGGACTCATTACTTGAAAAGGCTTCACGACAGAGAGAGATTCCTTTCCGCCGCTAAATTTCAGTTTCCATGTTGTCGCCCTCCATTTTTTTTTTTTTTTTTTTTTTTTTTTTTTTTTCGGTTTTGTCTGCATCATTCAGCTTATGCTTAGATTTTAATTCGCCATAGAACCCGAAATCCACCAGTCGCACTTCCCAGTCAGCATCTCTCTCTCTCTCGCTGGTTCGACCCCACGGGACGGTGGACTTATTATCAACTAAAAATTCCCGTTCGGTAACATATATGAAAATATATTATTTCCGAGGTAGAGCGAATTGGATATTAAAGGACGTTTGTAGCTTTCTGATTGTATATGAATCACGGTGATGTGATAAATAGTCATATATATATATATATATATATATATATATATATATATATATATATATATATATATATATATATATATATATATATATATATATACACACTGTATATATATGTGTGCGTGTGTGCGCGCCCTCTTGTAAATAGAGTGGTACAGAAATGTTTGTAGTGGTGGGTGAATGTGAGAAATCGTGTAAAAGGTTCTTTATTTATTTACCTTTTATGTTTGCAAGAACTTCCAATTCCTCCAGTTTCTGGTTACCATTCTGACTTGAAGCTGTTGATATTCCTCGGGCTATCTTCAGCTTGTTGTAACGCTTTATATGTTTTAGAAACTTTGCCCCGTCTTAAAGCTTTGGTGGCGTACTGCAAACATCTTTTGTGTGAGTTGCATGGAGATGTTGCCATGGGGATATCTCTTTGATGTTCAGGCGTTATTTATTGCTTGCTTGGATTCTGCGTTTCTCCTGTGTTCATGCTGTCTGCTGCAAGAGAGAAAAGTAAAGATTGTACATTATATTTCAGAAAAGGTGGAAAACATCCAATTTCATTATGATTATTTTTTTTACAGTTAGATGGTTTAAGACGAATTTCCAGCTGAAGTTGGTGTTTATTAAAATCGGATGTCCTATTGCATTTACCTTTGGTTTATGAAAGGTTTTTATTAATTTATTTTTACTGAGCCTTTAACCGACTTTGTATGGTAATTCCATAATTTAGTGTTTAGGACCTTTGTTGTATTTTGTCTTAACTAGACCCGGGGGCAATGTGTCTGGTAGTTTTATTATCGGTTTCTAACACCCTACTGTTAATTAATGAGAGGCACTGTTGACTGGTAGGTTGTCAGATAACAATAATGAAACCTTTTTCTTATTGGTTGCGACTATAACATAATTTCTAGCCTTGAAAACAAGACGGAATGCAGGAGATTCCACTCTTATTGCAGTTGTTCACTCTTCCAAAATGGCCGCTGCTTTAAGTAGTTTTAGAGCAGATTAGTGTTGCAATTGGTGGCGGACGTGGCTGAACTGCAACAAATTAAAGACAGGTTGATAAGACTATCTCGTACCTTACTCTCACATTGTCATTCAAAAACATATCCTAAAATGCTGCAAGAAAACTTGCTATTGGCCGCCAGACTTCTTATCTACAAAGATGACTTTGTAGATGGTACGTGCTTCAAGATCTGTTTTACCTTGGCTGGAATATTGTTCTGCTGTTTGGGTGTCTGTAGTCTCCAGATTTTTTTTTTTTTTTTTTGTCAAAAGCGCACTGAATTGAAGGTTACTATTTTTTT
>NC_089743.1:28633697-28646197 GCF_040412425.1 Macrobrachium rosenbergii | reverse complement strand
ATGGTTTATATATATATATATATATATATATATATATATATATATATATATAATGTATGTTATATATATTTATATATATACACTATGTAAATATATACATACTGTATATTTATTAATTTATATGTAAATATACACATACTGTATATTTATTAATTGTATATGTATACATATATACACATATATGTGTGTATATATATATATATATATATATATATATATATATATATATATATATATATATATATGTATGTGTGTGTGTGTGTGTGTGTGTGTGTGTGTGTGTACATATATATTCAGTTGTATGTTAACGTTGTCTTGTATTATTTTAACGTCTTGCAAAATTCAGTATTTTCTTTACTAGATTATTCGTATTAAAAGGAGAATTTCTCCAAAACTTTCAGCCCATTGAATTGTCTAATTAGAAATTATTTTACTACTTTATTTCAATATTGTTAAATTGCTTTGCATTTGGACCTCGTTTTAACTTTTCCTGTTCTCCTTTTGCAGGTCGGTTGTGTTCATCAGTATATACAGTAAGGTTATTTGAAGTACTTGAGATAGAGTCAGGTAATTGTTTTGAAGGTCTGAATACTTCCTTTTGAGTTGTGCTTTGACATCGATGCAGGTAATGAGTTTAATTCGTCGTAATCTTTCCCAGTAGTAAAATTATGTTACGAATTTATGTTTTTGTATACAATACTTACTGAACTGTTAAGATGTTTCTTTCTCTTATTTTAGCTCGTTTTGCATTTTGGGACGCTATATGTAATGTTCTATTATTTTCGCAATTTTTTTAAAAACATGGAAAATTTTATTGCACAGTGTTATGATATAAGAGAATTCCATGGTGTGGTTTTCAATGAATGCATTGTGGAGTCTCGTTTCATAAAGCTGAACACCTATAGGGTAACGTAGGAAACAAATTCCGTGGCTTTATTATTTACTATATTATCGAACAGAGTGAAAGATAAGAAATTTACTTTGTCTTTAGCTGAAAATGAGTCTCAGTTTAAAACATGCTCTCTGAATTAATAGATATTTTCTTAGCATTTTAGCACGTACCAGCGAAAGACCTGATAGAAAATGATTTGAATGATGTTGTTTTGCCTTTTTTTCGGTGAATGCACATTTAAGAGACAATGGATATCATATGTTTGGATATAATTAGACATTAAAATATCTTAACAGTAATGAGCGGTATTGTCTTGGCATTCAAGAGGTAATAAACGAAACTGTTTAGGCACTGAAAGTCCCTAAATATAGAAAATTTTGTGGAGAAAACTTATTTTATATAATTAGCCCGCTTGAAGAACCCACGCCGGAATATAGTGTGATCAAGAGTAAGAAAATAAAGCTCGAATCTTTCTTCTGGTGTCAGCCGAATGTTCCCGAACGATACCCATGAATATTTAATTCACTAAAAGTTTTGGCACTTTAGTTAAACGTGCTTAAATATTCAAATAGTTCCGGTAATGAGGCTACGCTCTACCAAGGGTTTGCACCAGTTGGCAGTTGAATTTTTCTGCTGATTAATAGGAGGTGTTCCTTGAATTACAGGACGGGTGACGGAAAAGTCCCTCTCTCCGAACGATGGGTGTCGTCTTGACACATTTTTGCGTCTGTTCTATGAGTGTAGGTGTGTTGTTTGTGTTCTTTCTTATTATGAGGAGAAGGATTGTATTGAAAGTGATTACATTATTTTTTGATGAACTATGACATCATTAATGATCTCAAACATGTTTCTGAGTCGGTAATAATTCTCGTCTTCTGTACGCTTAAACCTGCTTGTAATTTATTAACGTACGCCTGCTGCAATCAGAAGCAAAGAATTCAAGTCTGTGGTGCCACTTATTATTCAGGACGCATTTTTCTGCGACATTGTGCAATTAAAATTACACGATATAATCTATAACCGTAGTTATTCTGTATTATGTTTCGCGTCGTTATGTCTAATAAAATATAATTTTTTCCTTGCCATGTTATATCAAGATCCTCGCTTGAAAGATGAATTTGACCTTTAATTATTCTTATTGATTGCTGAATGTTGTTGTCTTATTACTTTTAACCCGTAAACCTGAGCCAGCAGATAATCTTTGTATATGTTTAGGGATAGAGTGAGATTTTGAAATCTTCATTTCTTACTCATTTTAATCCTGCTTAAGTATTGATACAAACCAAGATCACGAGACGATGAAAGAAGAAATTTCAAAGTGACACGAGAAACACCTTAGAAGAAGAAGAAGAGTGTACGAGGAGAACAAAGGGGACAGCATCTGCAGGTTCGAATGCTGGCTAGAAGAAGAGAGATGTACGTACACGAGCGAGAAAGAGATTAGGGCCGTGCCATTATGGTCTCTAAACTCGTTATGCTCCCGCCAGAGGGGAAATGAACTCTCAAGGCGGGTTGTGGACCCTAAGGACGTTTAGTGCCTTCGGCCAACGTCAGGGGTTCCCCTCATCAGCACTTCCTGCATACTTTGACCTCCTTGTCTTTGTTATTGCGTTGTGGTGATAATTGGACTTGTAGGGGAAGGGAACCCTGCCGCATAACTTTTTCGATGGACTTTTATTGAATGGGAATCGCAGTTGAACTAAAAACCTCCGTTTTTTGGCTAATTTTTGTTTTGTTTTTTTATTTGAGCTAGGGGAACATGTTCAGTTTGGAATGTTGGAGTGAAATTCTGGGAATTTTTATTGGAATATGAACACCACTCTTAATTGATGATAGAAATTCCTTTACTGATGGAATTTCAATTTACATTTGTTGATTACCGGGTCGTCTTTCAACATTTTAGTTTGGCTTGTTCACATTTTGAAAGGCTAGTCCCCAGAATGTGTCGTTGATTTTGAAACATCCCGCCGTTTTAGAAGCGTGTTTTCATTTAAGTAAATGATCGATCGGTAGTTAGTAAATTTTTCGTCTACCAGTGGAGTATTGAGTTCCCAGACGATTTATTTCGAGAGTAAGATTAGCATTTAAGGATTGCATTGATAGGTCACTTCTTGACCTTTAGTGTAGATTACGGTATTGTTGATTGCCTTTGTTGAAATTAAAAGGATATTCATTTGTAAAAGATGCAGATGTTATGAAATTCACATAAATGCCTAGAGGTAGGCTATATGCATTTATGCAAGCAAATGAAAAGTCTTCATTTTCATTTACAATAAGCTAAGCTCTATAAATTAAGCACAGTAATATTTCCTTTTAAGGTGCGGGTCTATTGAACGTAAAATAACAAATTTAAAGCACTGTAGCATTCTCCCTGAGAGGGGCACGTAGGCTTAGACAGAATACGTTGATCGTTGTATGTAAAAACTCTCAAAGAGATTTATCAGTATATGCTTATGAAATTAAGTAAATGTCGTGTGTATTTGACTACCAAAAGTTAACAAAATGAGTTAAATGTTCTCTTGTTGCACCCAAAAAATTAGATATTTAATATGCACTGGTTCCGACTTGCAGGCATTTTAGTTAATTATACTATTTAGCAGCACTCGTGGGCATATCCTCTGAGAGAAATGTATATTACAACTTCTTTTACCACAAACTTAGTATTACTTTGACCCCTGACACCAGTTTCTGTTTAGATTATGTATTAATTTTGCTCGTAACTTGGTTAGATTCATTTGAAATAGACCTTGTATCGTTGCTAGTCGTTAAATTAAAAGACCTAGGAAGACATTTTAATAGCGAAGTAAACTTTAAGGAGTGACCGAAAAAGTTAATTGCTGTATTTTTCTTTTTAAATGCGTTCCTTTCTTGCCATTTTTCGAAAGCGGAAATCTGGAATGAATTCCTTTTTTGAACAGGATAAATTCGCGGTAGTTTAGAACCAATGGCCTAGGTAGGCTTGTTGGCTGCGCGAGAATAATGCGTGAGAATATATTCCCTGTTACTATATCTTTGTAATTCTGAATAAAGTTTTTCTTTGTAAATCATTGATCAGTTTTCGAAAACGTTTTCTTGATTAATTCTTATAAAACAGATGTAAACTTTTTCAAATTTAAGGCTTAGTTGAGGGTGAACTATTAAAAGCCGAAGTTTCTCGTTTTTATCGCTTTAGAAGGATGCAGAAGCCGCGCTTTTCACAGTTTTCATGAATTGTCATGCTGCTCATTTTTATTGTTCATTTGGAATAAAATTCCTTGTTGAACCGAAGGCTCAGTAGAAGTAAGTGAATGAAAGTGCCTGTGGATCGATGGTGGTGTCGATAGGCGAGGAGGAGGAGAGACACCCACACCACCACCACTACTGGAAATGTCGCAGCATTTCAACATCGAGGACGATGGAAACCAGCGCCATTGGTTCTCTATATTACAGTACATACTGTATACTCTCTCTCTCTCTCTCTCTCTCTCTCTCTCTCTCTCTCTCTATGATCTTCAAGGATAAATGATCTTCAATTGGATAAAGTAAAAAGTTTCATTCATTTTATTATATAGGTAGCTTTATTAAATATATCGTTTCATGTACTGATTTATATGAAATAACCAGATTATGTATATAATTATATATATATATATTACATTTTCTCTCTCTCTCTCTCTCTCTCTCTCTCTCTCTCTCTCTCTCTCTCGTATGATCTTCAAGGATAAAATAAAGCTTCATTTTATTATATAGGTAACTTTATCGTTTTCTGTTCTCACTTGTAATTATTAAATATATCGTTTCATGTACTGGTTTATGAAATAACCAGGTTATATGTATAAACATTATATATACATATATGTGTATTATTTATATATAAATATATATATATATATATATATATATATATATATATATATATTATATAAAACGGAATTGCTGTCGAGTAAAACACTAATACTTCATTAACTAATCATTACTTATCAACGTTCTCTTGAAGGCGATGAAAACGCGCGCACACAGTCTCAAAATAGTTAACTGTACCCTTTTCTGGCAGTGAATTGATGTGCATCCGTAAGCAGCAGTTCATGTAAATGGTTTCATATGGTCTTAGTTATGCTAGTGAGTCTTTAACTGGGTTTCTGGATTTCGACTTTTTTAAGTTAATGTATCTCTACTAAAAATGTAGAAAAATGGTGTATCATACATGCATACATACTTACATATACATATATATTTTTATTTCTTAGTTCAGCAACAAGATTTTTCCTGTAAAATGGGTGCTACAATGAGACTGCACAACTGCATCACAAATCCTTTAACTTTTGTTTGTTATACTTGATTCGTGCTGTGTGCATAGATTTCTGAGTGCGAGATCTCTCTTGGTTGTAGAATGGTTTTTTCTGAGTGGTTTCATTCTTAATTCAACAGTAACGGGTGAATCTAGTAGTGATGGCCGTCTTTTTACCTTCCATACGAGAGACCTAAGTTCAGTGCCGTACAGGGCAAGCGAATGGCTTTTTTTTTTTTTTTAATCGATTGGTTCGTATTCACCTAAGCAATGTATTGTGTGCCTGATACTTAATCCGCTGTAGTCGGTAGCAGCCAGGTGGAAAACTGCTTCATGAGAACTGGAAAGGTTGACAACTTTTGGATCTGCCCCTCTAAACGGAAAAACTGTACGTGTACACACACACACACACACATATATATATATATATATATATATATATATATATATATATATATATATATATATATATATATATATATATATATATATATAAGTGAATGTTTGTTTATTAGATTGGATTTTATAGAAATCCTAAAATCCTAACTGCTTGATAGACCCAGACAAAATTTTGCACACGGCCTCTATGTCACCCCAGAAAGGTTTATAACTCAAATCAAACCCCTACCCGTGACAGACATAACAAACACGGACAAAATAAATGAAATTTTCGTTTTTACATTACCTTTTCCTAAAGCTTTCTGGGCTAATTCTCATTTTTCACCTGACGCTCCACCTTTTTTTCCAGGTGCTGTCAGACGTATGATTTAATTAAACTTCTCCCACTGCAAACCCTATTATCAGTTTAGTACATCAAAAAAATTAAACAGTTGTGTTTGATTGTATTAGAATTACTTTCATTCAGTCATAAAGCAATGTAATTCAAAATATAACTTCCACCACCACACCAGTCAGACCTTACAATTCTCACCATGGAAGAAAGCAGTAAACAGACCAAATGTTTCTGTGACAGGCTTACCCCCTCATTAAAAAACTACTTGCGTCGAAATTACCACATTTTTTCAGTGTTCATCTAAAGCCAAACGTATCTTAATTAAACAATGCTAATAGAATACAAATTCTTAAGTACCTTGAGGTATTACCATCATCATATCTAGAACGGATCTCCTTCGATTTGTTGTGCAGTGAATTTCATGTAATTGATAAAAGGTCCGTTTACTGTTGAAAGGGAGACAGACCTCCCCCCGCCCCCACACACACAAATACACAGACACACCCGAGCACTAATCGTTGAAGTATAAGATCTTTGATTTATTGTTTTTGTTCAGTGATGTCGTTTATTCTTTTCTAATAAGGGAACATAACTTCCTTTCCCCCTCATATCGGCAATTTCTATATTAGCAGACTAAATAATTTTGTGACAAAACTACCCCTTCATTAAAAAATTACGCACGACGAAATTATCATATTTTTTCAATGTTCATCTTAAGCCTAACGTATCTTAATTATACCTTGCCATTAAAATACAACAAATTCTTAAGTACTTTGAGGTATCACCATCATCATATCTAAGTGCGTAATCCACTAAAAAATCGCCATATATCGACAATTTCTAAACTAGACCGTTCAGACTTCGACCTACACTTTCCCTCAGAATTGCCAGAGGAAACTGAAACGCGTTCGTTAACACGCACAGGAAACCGAAAACAGTTGCAGCTCTTTTTACGGTGTCTAAAATTACCATCGTGATGACAATTTAATATTTATATACCTTATACAGCCAACGGACGCTGTATCTTAATAACTTTGGATATTCTGAAGCTGTTTGTTAAGCTGACAACCTACCTTCTAGGTTTTATCTTCCCCTCACCCTCCCTCCCCCACCTTCCAGTTCCCCCTTCCCTCATCCCTTCCTTTTCCCTCCCCGTCCCTCCTACCCCTATCCCTTCCTTCTCCCTCCCCCCCTTCCCTTCCCATCCTCCTCCCATCCACCCCCTCCTCCCTTCCACCTATCCCCTTCCCTCCCCTTCCCATTCCCCCCATCCCTCTACCTTTTCCCCTTCCCCCGATTTCCTCTCCCTCCCCTTCCCATTCCCCCTACTCTATCTTCTCACTTCTTTACCTTTTCCCCTTCCTTCCCGATTTCCTCCCCCTCCCCTACCCTCTGCCCTTCCACTGCCCGTAGACTTTTATTCAGAGTTTTAACGGGCTATATATATATATATATATATCTGTGTGTGTGTGTGTGTATGGGTGAATGTGTGTTTTTTTGCGACAAAAATCCGGTTACTTGTAACTGCTGGATGGAGAGTGATTCCAGGTGAAAGAAAGAAAAATTGAGTTCCATAGATTTATAGCCGGTTCGTCGACATACAAAGAAATGTCATCAGTGTCATGTCACGCTACTTTCCTTTACATATCCTGTGTCGTTAACCTCTGTCGTGCAGCAAATTTTAGGTTTTCCTTGGCGTTAAGCCCTCTTGTTCCACAGCCTAACCATTCCCAGGTTTCCCTGAAGTTTTCATTTAAAGACTTCCAAGTTTTCCATTCATTTCTCCACCGTCTCATTTGATATATTCTAAGTGACATGACCATCGTACATTAAAGCACAGAGTCCTCATTTCCTGTGCTCACCCTTTTCTCAGATCGACCTATCCTCTTCCTTCTTCCGCTGGGAAACCTGCTTTATCGGGCATGAACTACGAAGACAGATTTCTCTTCATATCTTTGCAGTTTGTGCATGCTAGTGAATGTTTGTTAGTATGTGTAAAAGCACATATCCGTTCTTTATTGTGCATACAGTCTTACTTCCACGGTGCCAAGGTCTGTTAGGGTCATCAGTTTTTTCATCTATCATTTGATTCTGTATTATTTTTTATATAGCTTAGACATTTTAATTTTCTTGGTCTTTTAACTTCATTATGTATTGATGTTGTCTGCATTCCATTTGTGTTCGATAGCGACTGGCCTCACATTGGGGTCGGGTTTGTGATTAATTATCACATTCTTAGTTTTGTGGTATGATTCCTTTGCTATGTAATATTTTCATGAGTTAATTTTTGCATTAATCGCTTAAGGTTCGTTGTACAGTCCTTTTGTTCTTCTGTGAATCGAATATGATTATTGTCTCATGTCCTTTACGTGCATGCATTTCTAACTAGTTTCCATGACCTCTTGTTTTTCATAATATACGGGCTTTTCCCTTCTCTGTCTCCCTCCAAAACTACTTCTTATTTCCTTTCTTTTTCCCTACATTAATCTCAGTATTCTTCACCTTCATTCCTTCTATAATATTAGTTTTCCCATGACTCGTCCGTCAATCCCCGTCCCCGAGCATAACCGTAATTTTTCTGTACAGCCTTTGTTTTCATTCATGCAGCGGCCGTTGTATTCCTTTTTATAACCATTGTTTTTCTTCATGTATGTCTGTGAGGTAGTTTGCAGCGCTCAGCATCCCCAATTTCAACTGAGCTCTTATCAGTGTTATATGTTTTTTTTTTTTCTTTTGGGGTTGGTTATTTCAAGTGCCACATTTAGTTACCCTACGCTGTTTTGTGTCGATACAACCTTTATTCCTCACATTGGGACCTGTGTCATAGCTTCTGTGTCATGGACTTAAACAGTGTTTGCTCTTAGTTCCCATGCTAAAGGGTACTAGAGGACTTTCTTGTAGTTATTTGGCTTTTGTTTTATATATGATTTTTATTGTTATTTCAGATGATTTGTATAGTTTGGCTTGATTTATTGTTATTGGTTATAAATTGACTTGTATTCAAGTATGTGTATTAGCAGTAGATGATCTGTTCTGTGAAAACTCGGTAACATTTTTTTTTTCTTTCGCTACGGTTAACGGTTATTCCTACCGCTTCCTCTTGATCTGTTTCTTTCCTTTCTTTCCCTCTTTAACCTGTATTTCTCCTTGCATACGTCAGCTTTCTGTTCTTTCCCTCCTTAGCGTGTTTTCCATTTCACCCATGTATTCATAACTTGTTTTTCCTTCCACCCATGTATTCCATAACTTGTTTTCCCTTGCACCCATGTATTCCATAACTTGTTTTCCCTTGCACCCATGTATTCCATAACTTGTTTTCCCTTTCACCCATGTATTCCATAACTTGTTTTCCCTTTCACCCATGTATTCCATAACTTGTTTTCCTTTCAACCATGTATTCCATAACTTGTTTTCCTTTCACCCATGTATTCCATAACTTGTTTTCCCTTTCACCCATGTATTCCATAACTTGTTTTCCCTTTCACCCATGTATTCCACTTGTTTTCCTTTCTTCAACCATGTATTCCATATTCCATAACTTGTTTTCCTTTCACCCATGTATTCCATAACTTGTTTTCCCTTTCACCCATGTATTCCATAACTTGTTTTCCCTTTCACCCATGTATTCCATAACTTGTTTTCCTTTCAACCATGTATTCCATAACTTGTTTTTCATTTCACCCATGCATTCCATAACTTGTTTTTCCTTTCACCCATGTATTCCATAACTTGTTTTTCCTTTCACCCATGCATTCCATAACTTGTTTTTCCTTTCACCCATGCATTCCATAACTTGTTTTTCCTTTCACCCATGCATTCCATAACTTGTTTTTCCTTTTACCCATGCATTCCATAACTTGTTTTTCCTTTCACCCATGCATTCCATAACTTGTTTTCCTTTCACCCTTGTATTCCATAACTTGTTTTTCCTCGTGTTCTTTTATACTCGTGCCCTCTTCCCGTCGTTACCTCTGTTTGCCTTTACATCTATTCACCTCTCCTCTTTTTCCCTATGACCTTGCTTTCCTCGAGTGTCCGCTCCTCTCTCCTATTTCCTCCCACAATCCTCCTTTTTCTTACCTTCAATCCCCCTTCTTCATTCCCCCCGTAACAATTTTCCTTCCTGCGCCTCCAGGCGTCTCCATATATGACGTGCTTAACCCCTTATTTTATCCTCTCACGCCTGCTGCAGTTGATTTTCGGGGCTCGCTGTTCCACGGAATTCGCATTGTCCCAAAAATAATTTATTTTGTTACAGATGTTGCTGCATGAAACTCCAAATGCCTTCAGGCTTCCATGCACTTATGAAGCTATGTTTATTAATGGGGATGCCACTGAGATTTAGTCATTGGAGTTAATTGTTCCGAGCGGTCTAAAGTAGTCGTTGCAAAATTTATACTTCTGATCAGATGCTAGAACGAGAGAATCTTGTGATTCCTGAGGATAACCCCATCTACGTATGCATTTGAATTCATTTGCTGGGGATTTGTGGTAGTGTCCTGTGCGATTTCTGAGAATAACCAACGAGTCCTTATTTAGTAAGTCTTTTAGGTAAAGGAATTTTGGCTACATTTCCTGTCACCCCTTGCAGTGAACCTATTTATTAGGTAGCTGGAGACGTTGACTTAAGTGCGAAATAATAATGATATTTATTATTGTTGCTGTGTTCAACACGAGCACACGTTTATTTGAGACAAGTCAAAAAGACCAGTAGCATGTTAAGCATGCTTCTAAATAATGTAAATTCCAGAAGTGGAAAAAAAGATGATAGCGGAAGTTCTGTAATTAAAAGCAGCTGTGAAAGACGAACAAGGAGGGGTACCTCCAGCCGATGTTCTAAATTATATACACTGTTGATGAGAAGATGGAAACCAACAATTCGAGCATTTTTCTGAAGAAAATAAAAGCAGATAAACCGGAGAATTTTACGTTATTTTTAAGAGTAATTTTCGAAGAGCTGTATCAGCTGTTTGATGGACAGCACTTATGAATGGGAAAGGCTGGGTCATCCACTCCGACTATGTATTTTACTTTTCAGTAGTGGTTCCAGCTCCCTGAGCTTAAAGGATATACTGTAGTTCTCGTGTGTTCGAAGAGATTAAGTGTGTCTGCTCATTCTTTTCTACTTCATTTTCCATTCCTTTTCTCGCATCCCCTTTTCCTAGAATTGTGTCCTCACATTGAGGGAAGCTGGTCTTATTCTACCACGCAGAAATTCGCACTCGCACGTGTATTTATGACAGCCTTCAGCGTGAAAAAGGCTTTACTTTACAACACAACCTGTCACCTGCTGTTTTGAAGCAGTCAGTTAAGTCTCGCATCCTTGGCAACGAATTTTGGTCGCTGTCATGTCGCATTGTAGCGGAAAAGTGATTGAAGCCCTCCGAGGCTGGTATCAAAGGGCATCCCAATTAGATTGGTTAAGTGGTTTAACTTGGATTGGGTAGCGGCTAAATGAAATTGAAAAGCATTTAATGTAATATTGAGGAACGTCCAAATGAGATTTGACATGTAACCTAATAACGCTGGAAGTGGATGGAGTAGGCCCTGCATCACTCTTATTTATTGTCAGTGGTAGTGACATTTTTTGGGGCCGGGCGTGAAAAGGGGAAACTTTGGGAGGTCACGGGACAAATAGTGTCCGTAATGTATCACATTGACTTACGGCTTAAGCTTGATACATTCTTGTACGCTGATACTGAGAGAAACTTGATTGTTAGGAGATTGGCTTTCGTCATTTATCCAGTTATTCTTTTAAAAATGTTTTCTTCCCTCTCACGTACAGACATTTGTTTTGGGGGAACATGTTAGTCAATTCAGTCACCGCGTAATTACATACAAATTGTTGCATACTATGAAAAATAGCTATAATAATGCTCACTTTTCCTGTAGATTGTAAATTTGTCGGTAGTTTGGAGAAGACGTTTTATTGCTACAGATGACAAGTGAGTCACTGCTTAAAGGATCACAAGATTAATATTTACTAATTATAGTTTAAATTACTTGTCAGCTCATCGGGAACAAGGTCATTTTGAACTTAATGAAAAACGTAGCTGGGAGGCGATAGAACAGAATCACTTACCATCAAAATGAATAGAAATTTCGATTTAGAAGTAAGGCGTGAGAGATAACTAACGTATTTATTATATCTTTTCAGAAAAAGGCTTATTAAAGGTATGAATGTAATGAATGTATAAATTGCATTGCAAAATTGAATTGCGGGTAGATACATTATTGGAAGGCAAGATGTACTTCGGCATTGAATTGTAAATTATGAAATTATTAAATATTTCGGTTTTAGTCTATTTAAAACGCCTTCCTCTCTCTCTCTCTCTCTCTCTCTCTCTCTCTCTCTCTCTCTCTCTCTCTCTCTCTCTCTCTTTTGTGTATGTACATATGTACGTATATATTTATATATATAATTATATATTGTAATGATCACCTTCGACCGTCACGACAATTTATATAGCTAAAACCCAAAATCAGGTTCTTTCACACCTAAATGATCGGGGCCACAGTGTTTTTTTTTTTTTATTTTAGAATACTCCAAAGAGCCATTATCACAGTAGCACAAGAGGACAGTATGGAATACTCAAAGAGGTATAAAA
>NC_089743.1:28616197-28628697 GCF_040412425.1 Macrobrachium rosenbergii | reverse complement strand
GTTTGATGCAATGAGAATTTAAAAAAGTATCTTTAATTCATTTTAACTACGAAATATAGCTCTTTATAAGCACAGGGAAAAGTCAGAGTTTAAGGTACTGGATGTACATGAACTATACGTGTACTGGTAACACAGGTGTTTTGTTGTAGATTTGTAACTAAGACAAAAACAGTTTGCTTATGGAAAAAGTTAGAGTAATATTATTCGTGTTGAAGAATTGTGTTGTGATTTCTAAAATTTCACAAAGAATTGTTTCTGCTACAAAAAAGCAAGTAACGATGTGAGTGGATGTCAAATCGTATTGTGGTTATTTAACTCTCCAGTTTTCTGTCGTTCTTTAGAGCGAATTTTTGTTCCCAGTGTCGCTTATCTCCAGAAAACAAAACAGACATTTTTGGCGACCAGTTGTTTTTACACTGGGGGAAAAATGTGTTTCCAATGACGTTTATCTTAACTGGAAAGGATGAGCTTATTTTTATACCACAGGCTAATGGTGGAACAGCTGAACTGTCCTGAGGTGGTTATACACTGAATTCCTTTTAATTAAGCTCTCTCTCTCTCTCTCTCTCTCTCTCTCTCTCTCTCTCTCTCTCTCTCTCTCTCTCTCTCTCTCTCTCTTGTTTGGTGCGGGTGGATTTGGGGTTCAGAAAATATTTTTGAATCCAGGCAACACGTGAGGCCTCTGCTAATTGTTAATTACTGGTGGTAAAAGAGCGGGCAAAATGAAAACAGGGCTTGAGTTATTACATCACATGCCTTTAAGGGTATTGCAAAATATCCAGGAATTTGTACTCCAGTTTTAGGGCTGTTCTCTCGCTCTCTCTCTTTTATATGTTCGTATGAATGAGCGCGCGCAGACACACACACACACACACACACACACACACACACATATATATATATATATATGTGTGTGTGTGTGTGTGTGTGTGTGTGTTTGTGTTTGTGTGCAAACAGTTTTGCGTACATGCAGCATTAGAAGCAGGGTCGTCAGTTAAGCTATGCTTCCAGTTTAGCATGTGAGGCTCTTCTTATCCTTAATTAAGAAAAATATGCTATGAAAAAGTATGTAATATAGATATGTTTACGTTTTCTTAAATCGTGAGGAACTTTGTTCCTTCAGTTACTTTTAATAACGTACAAAAAAAAGGTGCCTTTATTTAGTCTTTAATTCATGTAGAGAGACGGAAAGGTATGAATAGGCGTTTGAAGATGCATTTTGGGTTTAGTCTGGGAACGTTTTAATTTCAGGAATTTCAGAACCATTTATCCAGCTTTTATGCAGCTATTAATCTCTCTTGAAATTTAACCATTAAAGGCTTTAGTATGACGGCTTTCCACCTTTTACTTTTGTAATATTGCTTGGATATTGTTTATGGTATTTTGATGAAATTTAGAAGTACCCTTCTAATTTAAAGTATACTGTATTTTAATTTTAGTATTTGTGTAGAAGCATCGTATTAGTAATACTTAAGTCAAGGTAATCTAATTCTTACATCGTTACTAAAATTGGCCTGAGTATCTAGTACTTTTCCGGTTTTCTGTATATTTTATATCAACTATTGAAGAGAAACGTTCATTTGACTAATATTTATACCTTTTTAAATTGGGTAATGATTTCTTATTTCAGCTGAAAAATGAACTTGCTCAATTATAATTTTTATAATTTTAAGACGGTTCTAGATAAAATTCTACATGACATATTTAAGTTGGAATTGTTTTTATCTTGGTATGCATTTTGCGTATTAAATTTCAATATTGTGTTAAGGTGTATTACCTAAGATTCATATTAAAATGAAGTTAGGTGATTTTAAAAAAATAAGTTACTCCCTCTTGTTAAAATTTCGCACTTTATATTTTTCACATTATCAACTGTGAAAGTTTTCCCCTTCCTTTTTCCTTGGAAACATCAGAGCCTCTTCTTGGGATCGTTCGTTCTGAAAAACATTTTGTGTATATACGAGTGGTCACCTGTCGCCGTAATTGAGACGAATGCTTTGGACGCTTATCAGGATAATGTTGGGTAATTACTCCCACCTGATTCCATTGGAGCAGGATTGTCGTTTCCACGTTATTTATTTTTCTTTGATTCCTTCTTTTACGTTGTGATGGAAAGCAGCCTTTCCGGAAATGTTCTCTTGTGGGATTGGGGTACGGATGCCAGGGGATGAAATTGGTCGTATTCTATTTTGCTGGGGTGCAATTGATTTATTGAAATTAGGATCATTCATCTATGAGTTCGCGTTTGCGACTTAGTTAACTCTGTCAGAAAATTGAAAATTCCTCTCTCTCTCTCTCTCTCTCTCTCTCAACAGGGTGAACAAAGTTTTTCGTGCTTCACATGTATATCATATACAACGAATTAATTGCATTAATATAAGATGTCAAATTACAGTTTTATGGAACTTGTTATTTCATGTCGAAACCGCTTCCATTACACAAGATCATATTTTTGTCCCTTAATATCTCTTTCACTTCTGTTCTTCTCCATAAGATTTTACTAATATCTCTATCCCCACATTTGAATGAAAAGGCAACTCTGGAATTTTCATGAGAGCCGTTGCCTACTCTTGAATGTAAAGCAAAATAGGTTATAGTTGTCATAAGTAAATTTTAAATTTTATGGTTACGATCCATTGACTTTAGAAAGTAATGGAAGTTAACGGTCATTGCTTCCAGTCCGTTATTTGTGATTAAGTGTGACATTCACTACGTATTTTTTGAACGGGTGTTTCTCTTGGCAGATGTTCATGACAGTTTCTGCATTCACCCACTAGCGAAGTCAAGGTGAAGTCACGAACGTTATTTGTGAAATCATAACATCGCCATTATAAGGGTTCATTGGGTTGCCAGTGGTGTTGCTTGTTGAATTTACTGAAGGAATGTAAAATTATTTTCATCGGTAATGATGTGTACTGATTTTACTGGTGTTCTTTAAACGGTTTAACATATTTTCTCGATGTGCCCTAAGGTTTACAATGTATATACTGTATGTGGGTGTGTTTAGGTGCCTGCAAGGAAGGATATAATATGTGTATGTATATATATATATATATATATATATATATATATATATATATATATATATATATATATATATATATATATATATATGTATATATGTTTATACTTGGGTCTGTACCTCAACTTTTACTTACCCTCTTTCTTTTTTAGATGTTTTGTTTCTCTTTTAAATCAGTTTAGGTAGGTCATGTCCGTCTTTATAGTGATTTTTAAATTATTTTATTTTTTGTGTTTTCATAAGATTTTAAGTTATATTATATTGTAAATTACAGCCTTGAAGATGCAAAATAAACTGTTGTTTTTATATACGTGCTGCCTTTTCCAGGATGTCCCCTTGATAGCTACTATGCAGCTTACAGCTGTATGACCTGTTTATATGTATGTGTATGTATATATATATATATATGTGTGTGTGTATACATACATACATACATAATACACACACATATATATATATCACAATATGTGTGTACACACACACGCACAGAATAGGGCACCATGGCCAGCTCAAAGGAACAGGAGGAAGAGCGTGAAGGAGGTAGACGGTGAAGAATGCAGTGGCAACGAAGGAGTGGTAGGGTAGGATCGGGTAAGGCCAGGGTAGTGGTTAGGGAAGGGGGAGGGAGAGGTTATGTGTATTGGGCTTGTTGCTGCTGCAGGGCCACATCAAGTCAACTTCCATAAAAGGCTGGCCTTGTTGTTGTGAACTTACTACCAAACTGCGTCTCTCTCTCTCTCTCTCTCTCTCTCTCTCTCTCTCTCTCTCTCTCTCTCTCTCTCTCTCTCTCTCTGTGTTTATATATATATATATATATATATATATATATATATATATATATATATATATATATATATATACACACATATATACTGTACATATATATACACATGTATATACATATATCTATATATATAATTGCACATGTTGCACAGTCTGTACACGATATGTATATGTTGTATATGTATGTGTATATATATGTATATATATGTATATATATATATATATATATATATATATATATATATATATATATATGTACAGTATATATGTGTGTGTGTGCATGCGTGTGGGTGTGTATAAAGTATACCATACTGTATATTTTGTTATCCTTTTCATGTTTATGCCGAAACATTTCTCACATTTACACATGAGTATTGATGCTTCATTTATATTGTTGTTTTCATCCTGTAGATAGTTAGGTAGAATAAAATCGTTCTTATTTAATTCGCCACACGTTTTTTAAGCTCGGAAGACAGACATTCCATAGCGACCGTTAGTATCTTTAATGGCGAATTCTCGATGATAGTTTGTTCACTCAGATTTACTTCTCGCCGTTTACCTTCAGTGTCTAGTTTTTGCGTTTGTATCAGAATTGTTTAAATGTTTTACATCACCAAGATGGAAACAAATTTTTATTGTGCGCGATACGTGCATAAATTTGGAAAAGTTTTTTTATTCATACAAACAGACAGACGGACACACACACATATATATATATATATATATATATATATATATATATATATATATATATATATATATATATATATATATATATATATATATATATATATATTTGTATGTGTGTATGTGTTTATACAATATAGACTTTTGTTTGTCGTATGGTATACGTGCACGCACATAAATACACGCATGAGCTTATACAGTGGCAAAAAATGTAAGCAGTTACTGCTTACATATGCCTATAAAGAGCACTTGGTTTGTAAAGACTTTACTTTTACATTTGTGAATACTTTGGTTTTAACATTATCACATGATGTTAACTAAATTCTGCGTGAAAACGATGAAATCTCTAAGCAGACTAATATAGGACAGGTGCTCGGTAATTAATTGTGAAATACTTTATTGTTTCAACCAAGACTTGATATCTATTGACAGAAGTTGGAAATGTTTTATTCGGAAGTGTGAGTAAAGAAGAAAGTGTGATATATATATATATATATATATATATATATATATATATATATATATATATATATATATATATATATATATATATATATATATACATATATATATACACATATGTATATACATATATATATATATGTATGTATGTATGTATGTATGTATGTATATATATAGCACAGGAGACGGGTTGTTGCTAAAACTATGCCAAAATCCGAAGAGAGAGAGGGACAGGCTTGTTGATATCTTGATTTTAACGATTGGCTCTCTGTTTAAATACAAAGAAAAGCTAAGCTCACTAATGACCTCCGGTGTAGTATACATTTTCACTTGCCCTAGATGTGACCTGGGGACATACGGTTGCACACGGAGGTTGCTTAAGGTGAGGATAGATTCTCATGGTGGTGTTAGCTGCAGAACAGGAGTTAAACTATCGAACTCTGAATTCTATAGCATACGAGACCGTGTGCTTAAAGGTAAACATGAAATAAAATATGATGATTTTGAAATATTGGGTAGAGCCTCGAATGACCAACTTCTAACGTTTCTGGAATCATTATTTATTAAACAGATTGTTTCGCAGCTAAACTCCCAGCCCTCCGCCCCGCCCCTATACCTATCGTGAGTGTTCCTGGAACCCCAAGCTGCCCTTCATTGTCACTCCACTGGCTTTCTTCTTGAAATATAGGTGTGCCTTCTTTTCTGTGTTTCAATGCTTGTTTTGAAGAATTTTTTAACAATTGTAATTTTTAATTTTCGTTCTTGTCTCAGTCATTTTAGTGATTGTAAATTTGTCTGTCTTTTTAGCCTTGAAAATGGGACTTGTGGTCCAGAAACGTCGGCTATTTTAATAAAGTCATGATGTCAGCATGCCTGTCCCTCTCCCTCTTCGGATACACACACACACACACACATATATATATATATATATATATATATATATATATATATATATATATATATATATATATATATATATATATATATATATATATATATAAACATACTGTATTGTCCATCTGAGACACGGTATGTGTGTGCCCTTTTAGCTGGCATTTTCAGTACCTAGGATCTGTTTAAAATTTTTATATATGATCAATATCATTGACCGATATTGGAAGTTAGTCTCTTGTATATCCTTTTCCTATTAGAATGTATATTGTATTACACTTTAAAGTACGTGTTCTTTGTGATCGACTGCCATTTGTTATTGACGCTATTTTTATGCCGAGTGTTGAAATTTTGTGCGTGTAACTTATAATGAAAGCTTCCCACCATATTTTAATTTCCTTCAAATTCATAATTGTACTTCTGGTAGTAAAAGTCTGTAAGACGTTAAGCTAACTAATACCTGTAAGAGAAATCCGTAATGTAATTCTTGCAGTTCGTAGAAGGGAAACATATCCAGTAATATAGTGTCAGATGTCACCTTTTACCTGGGTTGTAATATATTCATTCATTCATCTTTTGGTAGCCAAGAATCAGTCTTCTGTCATTAATTCTCATTGGAGAAACATTCTATTCAGTTCACAGTAGAGGTCTGCTAAGCAATATCTAGCTATATATCACCAGTAGACTCGTTATTATGAAAATGGCCAATAACATTGCAATACCATGACGTCAGTGAATTGACATTTTGCGGCAGTAACTTCACCATACTATGCCATCAATAAATTCATATTTTGTAGATTGTTAATTGCAATAATTCCTTAGCTGGGAAACATCAATAACACTATTGCTTCATAGTTTGTAGCTATTTACAATAATTTCATATTTATTGAACAATAAAATCATAGTTCAGTTGACTCTGCAGTACATTAAAGTGATTGATCGTTTCTAGTAAATTTGAATTTAACATAGCCAATAACTTCATGGCTCAGAGGCTATCGTGCATAGTTTATTTACGCTTATTCAAAGTTCATAGGTGGGGTCGTCATTTTGGAAGGTTTAGGTTTATCATATATTACATTTGGAATAACTTCTTAGTTAATTAACGAAAATTATAAGTTCTTAGTGTATAGACATTGCCATATTCTTTGTAGTAAGGGAGAAATCTCCCTAATATTATAATAATAAATTTTCCAAGAAATTACATTTTTAGTAATGGATATTCTTTGTGAAATGGTTTTTAGGAGGAAATTGATGAATGAATTGTTTTTAGTTATATCTTTAACTTCACATCTATTAGTCATTGATGTGTTTTCTACTTCAGTTATAATAATTAGCTTATGTTATCTGAAATTAGTGCATTTTCATAACCTCTTTCCACCTCTGGTAATGAATGACTCTTATCCAGTTGTTTGATGAGTCAGTAAAGATACGTTTCCAATTAATCAATAGTGTTCCATCTCGGACTGCGCAGTCATTTCTAAATAAAGATATCTTCGGAAGAGGAGGCTCCGTTGTTGGATATTGGTTTGGAATTTCAGGTTTTAGATTGCACTTCGATAATTGTAAGTCCTGGATTCACGCTGCAGGTCGGCTGAGCCCTGATGGCAAAAATGAACATAGTGAAGATGTTTCGTAGTGCCCTTTGAGTTACATGTAAATTTAAATGCGTAGGTTTATAGTTGCAGATATATATATGAGTTTTTGTGGAAAATGAAGTGCGGAGGTAGAAATCCAAATAAAAGAAAACACACTGGATACTATCAGTATCCTAAGAAGACCTGAAAGTGAGAAATGTGGAGAGGTGTAGAAGTGAGAAAAAGTTTACCGTAGGCTTTGGAAAGAGATGAAGGACGATGAAGAGGGTGCATAGGCTGATTAGGAATGAGGAGTGGAATACCTTGAAAGTGTTGGATCGATGGAATGAAAAGAGGTAGCCTCAAGGAAGGTTCCTAGTGATTGCAAGGTAGTGGGTGTTGGGGGTTTGCCCCCAACACCCACTACCTTGCAATCACTAGGAATGAGCCCTCTGCGTATGAAGTGGGTAATGTTGGGAAGTATTCTGCACATGTGGTTCACTCACGACTCAGTGATTGAGGTATAACCGTAGCAGTGGCCACTTTCCTTTTTCTATCCTGAGCTACCCATGTTAACGTGAACTGTTTTTATATATATATATATATATATATATATATATATATATATATATATATATATATATTAGTACATAGTACATACATATATAAAATCTCAGGAATTAATGGATGAACGCTTTATGGAAAAACAGCATATCGTTCATGTGTGTATGTGATTTTATTAAAGTTTAATTTCAAAAGTTGACCTGTTAAATGTACAGTATATCAAAAGATGAGGCAAACAAAAATAAGGCATTTTGGGAAAACAGTAAGTCGTGGGATTTATTTTTCATCTAACTGTATTATATTCGTGTTATGATTTGTGTTGTTAAGCTGGTGTCATTGCAGTTTCAGTAAATACGAATCAAATCACATCTGTGTTAACTGGTGTATATTTATAGCTTTTTATAAGTTTTTGCTTTGAATATGGGTTAGGGAGAGGGACAATAAATTAATTTGGGAAGATGCATATACTAGTGATTAAATCACATTTTTCTTTACAGTTAACAGTTTAAAGAAATTAGCAAAGATCTGGCATTTTAGAATAATTCACGTTTTGAATGTAGAAAAAAACTATTATTCTCTTTTATGATGAATCTATATTCTTATGACATTATTAAACAGACCATGAACTTTGTCATGTAAAACAGAATGGATTTTTTGAAAGAGCAAAAAAGGAGAAGAATTGAGCGTATATTAAAAAAGTAAAATATTTCATTTACAGATATATATTTGTCTATCTATTCATCTGTCTATCTATCTATCTATCATATGCTATATGATATTTATCACATGTGTGTGAGTATATATATAAAATGATATAGTTGATATATCCCGTGGGATCGAACCAGCGACGGACTCAGGATCTATCTATCTATCTATCTCTGGCCGATTTCGTTATCTATAGTCCTGATGCTATCGATATATGGATATACTTAAAAATTCCCCTTCGGTAACATATATGAAAATATATATATAAAATGCTATAGATATATATATATATATATATATACACATATATATATATATATATACATATATATATATATATATATATGTGTGTGTGTGTGTGTGTTTTGTATATATATAAAGAAAACGGAATATGAGCTATTTATTGCAAATAAGTGAATGCCGAAACTAATAATTACCTAACTCAAAGGTGTGCTCGAGCGTCTCTTTAATCCAGGTAGTTGAAAGTCAAGACTATGGAAGGCTTTGATCCTGAGGGTATGGCACAGCCCAGAGTTCAACAGCATTGGTTATTCAGTCACCTCTCAGGATAAGTGGACTGAATACGGCACCTAAGATACCCCAGCAGCCACGAATTTCGTAATCTGTTATGGAAGAAATGATCGAAAGGAGCGGATGATGAGTGCCACCCCCTCCCCGGCTCCCCCCACTACCATTGAATAATTATTGCCTTTTTGTGATTTGCCATCTCTCTCTCTCTCTCTCTCTCTCTCTCTCTCTCTCTCTCTCTCTCTCTCTCTCTCTCTCTCAGATATGAAACCATTTTATTTAAAAGTAGTCTGATATTAAGCATTAAACATATCTTGGTTTTGGCTGAACAGTGGCAATTTTAAAGGCTGTCAGAAGCTTTTGTAGTTGAGGATACGATAGAATTGGCTTTTAGCTGACTTTCATGATGAAATTGCAGTTTTATAAAATTCTCAAGGATATCCGTTAACAGTCTGAGAATGATGACGGAGGGGAATCAATGTTTAATTCTTGTAAGGTTTTTCTTGGTAAGCTGTGTCGATAGAAAGAAAAAGAGAGGAGGAGGAGAGAGTTCTACGTCACTATTCATGTACCGCAGACCATTCGGAACTGAATGAAATACAACGAAGCGATTTTAAAATCATCATTGGCAAACCTCGTCGCAGGACGTTTTGTGAATCGCTGTCCCTCTCTCACAGTCCCTTCTCTCGTCTCTTAGTATCGCCACTGCCACCGCCGCCGCTCTTTTCTTCGTTCTTTGCTGCAGGCGATCATCGTCTTGATCGAGATGGAATTGAGGTTCATATCCCCTTCCTCCTGCCTAACAACCCCCACCCCCCTCCCCTCGCCTTCCCTATCACAGTGTTTTATTGGACAAAATAACTGTGATTTATGGAACCTATAAGAGCGAACCTGGAGGAGGCATACGGGACTCTTTACGACGCCCCCCTCCTCCTACCCACGCCTTTTTTCCTTCCCCCCCTCTCCCTCACCTTTTCCTCTCCCAATTCCTTTCCTTTCTTCCTAAGCCTTTTATTCCCCTTTCCTTACCTTTCCTATTCTCACTTCTCCCACCTTTCCATCTCCCATCTTCTCCTTTCCACCCCCCCCAAACCCATGCCCCCACGTCTTTCATCTTGCCTCTCCCCATTTTATACTCAGACACACATGAGAATGAAAGGAAACATGGAGAGAGAGAGAGAGAGAGAGAGAGAGAGAGAGAGAGAGAGAGAGAGAGAGAGAGAGAGAGAGCTGCCCTCAAGGAAATTGACATTTGATAACGGTAGTTGGCAAAAATAGCCAAGTAATGGGAGATTTGATTCTTTCCTTGATTAAGGTTCTTTTAAGGCCACAATCTTTGCCATATTTACTTTTGACCATTTCCTCGTTTTTCTCTCCAGTTTTCTATCGCTATATTGTAGGCGTTTTTTATATATTGAATTTATTGATTTATTCCTCATTGTTATTGAGGTTTTTATTTTTATTCTTTTTCTCTTTACTGATTTTCTTTTTGGCTGCGCGGAAAATATAAATCATCAGAAGAATCACTGAATCTAGAAGGATAATTTTTTTGTTCCTTTTATCGTGAAGGAATATAGTTATGTACTGTAAAGTATTTCTTTTTTTTTTTATTCAAAAGTTACCCAGACATTGATTATGCAAGGTTATTAGAGAAATTGTAATTTATTGATTTTTAAAGTATTCTGGAAGTGAATGATGCTGGTCTGTGGAATTATTTTGATAGTGAAGGCTAGTGGGATATTAGTGAAGGATTTTAAGATATGAGATCATTATAATGATGAAGGGTGAGATGATTCTCAGAACGGATGGTAGGCTGTGGAATGTTACAAATAAAGGTGGATGTTGGGTTATTCTAATAACAAAGGATTAAAGATAGGAGATTATGATGGTGAAGTTATGAGAATAAAATGATTCTAATAGCGGAGAATGTTGGGTATGTGAAATGATGCAGATAAAGAAGGAAGCTGAGATTCTGGGAGATTCTTTCAGTAGAGGATTTTAAAATATGCGATGATTCTGGTAATGAAAAGTTATAAGGATGGTTGCAAGGCTTAACTGAAGTATAATGAAGATTTGCTCGGTTATTACTTAATTTTACCCATTATGAGGATCATTGCAAATTTTGGCCTCGTAAGTGGGTAGTGCCGTAAGTGCACCTCACGTGGTGTATTGTAGGCATTACTTAACGGTCTTTGCAGCGTCCCTTCGGCCCCTAGCTGCAGCCTCTTTCATTCCTTTTACTGTAACTCCGTTCACATTTTCTTTCTTCTATCTTACTTTACACCTCTCTAACAATTGTTTCATAGTGTAACTGCGAGGTTTTCCTCCTGTTACACCTTTCAAACTTTCTTACAGTCAATTTCCCTTTCAGCGCTGAGTGACCTCATAGGTTTAAGCGCTTGGCCTTTGGCTGAAATTCTATTTTCTGTTCTGTTCTGTTGCAAATTTGGATTGGAAGAAGTGCTTAGATAAAAAACAACGCTGATCGGGAAATATTGCTGAAGTTTTATTGTCTGCTCTGTTATAATTCTAATCATAAATTACATTGATTATTATGACTACTGAGTAGATGCTTCTTAATTAAGTTAGGCTTAGGTTAAGAAGCAATAGTGGATGTTGCCGACGTGTAGGGATAATACACTCGATTTTAATCATTTATAACTATCCGTTGCTTTGACTTTTTGAGAGAAATGACATTCTATTTTTCATACTACTAATATTTTCTTTAGGAAAAAAGAGTCTGGGCGTTTTTCTTACTAGAATAGTGGTGGCCGTGGAGGATACTTTATTTGACAGAATATAAAAACAAAAATTCATTTGTTTAGGTGGGAGTGATAATGATTTGTGAAATGCAGCTACTGTAACATTGAGCGTTCGTATTATGTTTGTGTTGATGGAGTTATTATTATTTTTATTAGTGCAGTACGATGCATTCGGCTTAGAAACAGCACAAAGGCAAGATAATAAAATTCGTATTTCCAGTCTATTTTAAAGGTCTCTTATATGCCAATTTTCCTGCCGTATGCCGTATCATTATCATCCCAGTGTAGATTTAGAGCTTTTGTTGTTGCAACTAATTACATTGAGTGATATTGCTTTGTCATTTTAGTACATCATAAAACAGCATTCTAGGTCATTTAATGAGTAATGTGGCATTTGTCTACTGACCTGTTTGCTATTATAGAAAGTCATCTAACATAGAATCATAAAATTGTTAGAGAAGAAGAGAGAGAGAGAGAGAGAGAGAGAGAGAGAGAGAGAGAGAGAGAGAGAGAGAGAGCTCT
>NC_089743.1:28586197-28611197 GCF_040412425.1 Macrobrachium rosenbergii | reverse complement strand
TAAAGTTATGGATAGTATTAATGTCTGTAAATTAGTAATGAAACTCGTAAAAGTAGCGACTGAAGTTTGATTAATTATAGGGCGACAGTGTCGAGTATAATTTGCTACTCATTTGCATCATTTCTAGTTATCGTCGATGAAAAAACGTCTTTTTTTTATTCATGTTCTTGTTTGGTTCATTTCTTGCTGCTTAAAAACCCCAGGTATAAAAAATAGGAATGATCAAATATTGGGGGACGCTTCTTTTTGTGGGACAGTCAATGCAAGATAGGGAAGTATCCCAATCATTTTATAAAAGAAAACGGGCATGGAGCAGTGTTGCCAAGGATTGTTGTTTCATAAGTCATGATTTCAAACAAAATTCACGAATTTTTTGTCTTATTTCATTTTAATTCCGTCTGTAAGTGATTGACATTCATGTTATGTGGATTCAAATAGTCAGCGTATTCATGAAAGCCGGCTTAATAAAAGGATGAATGCCAAATGTATAAGGAACGTTTGTACCGCGGTTCAAGGCTGTACATTCGATCTCCCACACAAAAATGATGGGAATTGCTAGAAACTTCCGGAAGATAAATTCCTCACGTTTTGTATTATTTTGTTGCTTTTATTTTTGGCCTTTTTCCGTTGTGAATATAAATACCTTGAGGTTTGGGACTTTCTGTAGTCTTAGACTTGTTCAGAGCCATTATTCATGTAAGTGATATGATCAGTTGTCAGACGTTGAACAACTCTCTCACCAGTAACCCACGTGGAGTAGTGTGAGGTGGTTGTGTGTCAGTGAGAGCTGTAATATCCTCAAAAGGAAAAACAAATTACGATCGAATTGTGGATTTAATATTCGTTTGCATTGTGATATTTTGTTTGAAGAGTAATCGTATTACACAAGTTACTTGGAATGTATGGGTTTTATGTTTACAGATGATGGCTTCCATGTAAAAGGTTATATTTTTTTTCATTGACCTTCGAGGAGTTTAGATCGTTGTGCTCTAAGGTATAGTCAAGCGAGTTTTAAGTTTGAGAGACTTACGGTACTTCATTTGTTTGTATTTGCTAGGCACATGTATATTGTGTGAATATATCCCTATATGCAGCTCTCTCTCTTCTACCTCCTTTGTGTGCTTGCGAATATGTGTTTGTAGGACAAGAATGAGCTGTTGTGAAAGAACCAAACGAAATAGGAGGATGCTCATGAAATGTGTACGTGAGCTGAGCAAGAGACTTGATGACTTGGGAAAAGCCTTATTAAACACACAATTGACAAATTCCCTGCGGTAGAGATACCATTAATCATTGAGATAACTGCATTGCTCTTATGGCCCAGGTGCATCATCAGTTCAGTTACCTTCTCTTTCTCACACTCTTAATCTCAACCCCCCACCCCCACCCCCGTTTCCCCGGCGGCTTCTCTAACCCAACCCCTCTCGCTTACTGTATTTTCCTTACCCAGTACACACACTGACTGTCCTCGCCTCTTGATACCATACACCAGAGAATCATTTGTTTCTCAAGTCCTGCCCTTCGATACCAAGTTTCCTCGGACCATTCGGTGTCATTTATTCCCCCCCCCCATCCTGTTCCTCCCTCCTCCTCTCCCTAGCTGGCCTTGGCTCTTCATTTCTCACAAGCTTCCTTCACTCATGTTTGGTTTTCCCTGTCCTTTCTTCTTTCGCTTCTTTCCAAGTTTTCCAGGTTTCCTGCTTATAACCATTCAACTTTTCCTTCTCCGGTAAGATTATTATGAATAACGTAAATCCTTCCACCGTTATTCCATTATTGTGTTCAAGAAGATTGCTGAAGTAGAGAATGTTGATATTCTTTCTTAAATTAACTTTAGCTTTCCAGTATAATTTCCCTAATTATTGCGGCAGCTAAATTATCTGTTTTCAGAAGCTTTTCGTTACCGTTATATTTTGTTTTTTGCACTTACACCTACGGATCCCATCACTTTCCCTTCATTCAGTGCTATTTTTCCTTTCTGTCTGTAATATAGGCAGCTGATGATTATCATGTGTCTTTAGAAGGTTTTGGGGTTGAATTATTAACTGCGGCTTCATTTTTTTTCAGTAGTGTGGGCTCTAAAATTTTAATTGTATTTTCCCTTTTATTATTTTAGCTCATTAGCCTTACTTTTCTTTTCACTTTAAAGTTTACATTCTATTTGTTTGGTAAACCACATTAAATGGTTATCTTGTACATATTTTGGATTACAATGTTTACGACTTCGCACATGTTCACTCTTCTCCTCCCCTTCCCTACTGCATCAGGACCGTTTCCTCATTTAACGCTCTTCACTTCATCCAACCGATATCTTTGTCCTCCTCTCACCTCCCCACCTGATGTCGTCGTGAAACGACAGCTTATGCGTGACCCATAATTAAGTCTTCCATTAGGACAGCCTGTTTACATAGCTCGGGGGTTATTCTGCCAATCTCATTCTTCGTTTTGCCGTCCGTCATATTTTATATACCCATGTTTTGCTTGCAGTCGTCTAGCGAGCCGATATTAATGGTACCGCATGTAATGGGTAATGTCTACATCGCCATCCATCTCCCGTCCCGTCCCGGACTCACAGCTGTACCGGGATCTAACGAACGAAACGAACAGCTGTTGATGACTAAGGAGTAGTAGTAGAAATTTTAAAATGTTTTGCATTCGTTTTATTTGAATCGCATTAAACTCGCTGATCATTGAGAGAGGAAGATTCTCATTATGTCCTGATTTACATATTTGCCAGGAAGCGTCTGCGAATGCCCTGATACTAAAAGGAAACGTATTGTTCTGCTGGTATTAGGCTACATGAAAATTGATCAATCATAATGGCTGGGGGTTCGGCCGTGATGGTGGTTGGGTGAAGGGGGGTTATTTCGTTGTTTGGGTGAGGAGAGAGGAGGAGGAGTTAACGTTCGCATTCTGAACTCTGTTTCTCTTTTCTTAAACAGAACTTGTCCTGTGAAGTGTTTACAATGCTTGTCATAGATAACGTTAAACGTTACGATTGTACGGGAAATAAATAAAAAAAAAAACTAAAAGAAAACTTGTTATGTTGGTAGGCGTATCTTACGTTTGGCAACTTGTTTTGTCTGATAATTCTGCTATCTGGCGAGAGAATATGGAAACCCTCCTTCCTCGGGGACGTGCTGCCATCTATTCCTGGCGGCCGGAACTACTGATGTAAACAAAGATTACAGTTGGGGGTATTCCCGCCAGATGGCAGAAGCTTCTTACAAGGGCGATCCCGTGGTTGATAATTGTGAGTCGGGTGTTCGATAGATGGCAGAAGCTTCCCTGTTTCGTGATTTTGACTCCATTCCCCGGAATATCATTTTTTTTTTTTTTTTTTTTTTTTTTTGATTGAACTTGACATCGAAATTAATGCGTTATGTTGTACATTGTTTATATTCATGGAATTGTCACACCTGGTAACCCCGTAGTGGTTGTGGAATTACGGAAGTTTTTAATTATGAATTTTATCATGTCATTGTTGGTTGAGCGGTTGTGCGTCGAAATAAAAAAAAAAAATTAGGTTACCTCTTACAAAACTACGAAATTGAAATGATGGAACATCAATAGTTAGCCTTACATCTTTAATCCAATGATTACGCGTGCTGTGAAAGTTCGTGTCATTAATTACTCGTGAGTGAAAATTAAAGGCTGTTAACTGAGTTAAAGCAGTTTTATAGCATATACTGTGTATTTGTGGTTGTACAAGAGCTTGCATGCAACTTCTTGCTGTGCTTTTGACAAGTATAGGAACAAATTTAAAACCAATGTTAAAATTTCTCTTAATGAACAGTAGATAGTACTGGCTCTCACTCTCCGTCTTGCTATGGGTCTAACTTGAACATTTGAGCCCGTAGTCTGCTTAGCTGAAGTTTCACATTGCCATCTAACAGTTTGGTGATAACCTCAACGCATTTTTACGTTCGTATCTCGGGTGTTAGTGCTTTTTTGATATTATGTGTAATTTAGCGTAAGTGACCCAGTTTGATGTTGTAATTTTTTTCCACGAATAGGAGATCGCGAGATTAGTAGGCCATATGGCAAACAATTCAGTTGCATGTCAAAGTGTTCGAAACATAGAAAGGTAGAATAAATTATGTACTTGAACTGATACCAAAATAAGGCATATCTTATCGACAGTTTCTGGTGAAAGAGGTATTTCGTTCACTTGTAATGGCTGGAGGGTTAGTAGCAGTAAACCATGGTTTTATCTATCCTTTATTTGGTAAAGGAACATGAGTAAGTCAAGTGGGAAAGTACATGCCATTTTGCACGAAGGACAAATAAAATCCTCTTGAGAATTTCGTTTACGACATGTTCGTCTCGTGTTTGTACACGTTATGCATGATTATGCAGCACTTACTTCCTAGTGGAATTTTATGTTTAGAAAATAGTAACTGTAGTTAGTGATTTACATATGCACACACTTGCACGGTAAGAACACAGTGTAAACAAAGGTTTAGTGCAGTTCATTATTATTCCGTTCATTGCTTCATTCTTACTAAAAATCAAGTTTATTCTGCATCTGTCTCTCATACTATTGTATCCCGAGCTGATTTTTCACATTGTATGTTATGGTCTTAACTCACGAATTACGGTCTTCAGCGAACCTCAAAATCACCTCGTTAGTTTGAGTATCGACTACCGACCACGGTCAGCTGGAGGGCAGGTACCATATGTCCATCTTTCACTGGGCTACCAGATAACCTCCGATCAATCAGTCATTGTTTTACAGGAATTCCAAAGATTCATGACTGTTGGTCCAGTGATGTTATGTTTTGGTATTCCAAACTGTGACAGTTTTGTTCAGTATTGTTTATTTCAGTAGTGTGGATGTATCATCCATTTTGACATTAATACTAATTGTGTAGTTGATCTGATGTTTTGCTTATGTCAGTAGATGATAGTACACTCAGTTATTTACATAATCGTTATGTACAATGTTTGCGTGCTTATCATGTAGGCCCATAGGCCAGCAAAACGACGTTTGCATTTTGATCGTATACTCGAAAATTAAAATGCTTTAACTTAAACGTTCGGTACCAAAGAGCTGTATATTAGAGCATGTGTCTAGACATTAAAACCTAATATTGAACACGTATTATTTTATGTCTTAATGTAAGAAAGCGTGTCATTCAACAAGCAACAACAAAGCAACGACGGAAGAACTTGACAGTGGTGAAAATGAAAGAGACATGTCAGGGTTGCTGAGAATGTACAAAGCCTACGTAAATTTTTCATATCTATGGTCCTGAATGACTATAAAGAATTTACCACTTCCATGTTTAAAATGAAAGACACTACTAAACATTTTTCATGTGATACTGTAGTGTAGTGTTACATTTTACATGTTAATCATCACCCCTTAACAATTTCCATATCAGTATAACTGAGTTATTTCCTCTTTTTTTTCTTCTTCTTCTGTAAGAGCAATCAATACTTGTACTACCATCTCTAATCTTATGAAAATAGTTTATTAATCATACACCAAGTTTTAGGACTCTTGACTGTTTAAGAGACAGATCTGTATGTATCACAACTGGTAACGTCTTATAATAGCCTAATCATTCTCAAGATATAATAAAGAGCGATGGTCAGGAAAAAATAAGTTTATTTAGCATACCTTACCGCAAGCAAACATTCGATCTGAAGTGGGCAAATGCTTGAATATTTTCCTTTACCTGCAGAGGAAAAGTAAATTTAGTTTTAGATTATGATGTGAGGGAGACAATGTCAGTTTAGTTGTTACAGTGTGACATACAAGTTCAGCGAAAAGAAATTGTTAATGTAATTCTTACAATATTGAAAAATATGTGCTTAAAATTTGAAACATGATCATAACGCAAACTCCGTTTTGCTGGCCTATTCCATAAGTAAGATAGCCTATGTGATTAATTACACAATTAGTATTACTGTCAAAATGGATGATATTTTATATATATATATATATATATATATATATATATATATATATATATATATATACATGTATATATATATATATATATATGTATATGTATATATATATATATATATATATATATATATATAAATGTATATGTATGTATATATATATATATATATATATATATATATATATATATATACTATATTTATAATTGTATTCACACACGTGTGTGTTTATGTGTGTGTGTGTGTGTGTGTGTAAGTGTACTAGCTACGAGGAACATAATTCATTGTTTACGTCAACAGAGGCTCAGTGAATCTCCTCGCCGGGAATTCCATCTTCGGAACCGACCGCTGGATAAACAAAAGTTAAATCGTTTAGATTGTTCAGCTGTGCTGAAATTGTTTCCGACTGCAGAGACTTCGAGAGAATAGTTAAAAGTGACTTGAGATATTCACCTTCAGGTTACAATATGCCAACTAATATTAAGTATATTAAGAAGTCAATGTATAGATGCTCCATATGTATAAACCTGTATTAAACTGACTGTAGTAATATTGCTGCAAACTGTGTTAATTCAGTCCATTTATGTAAAGACAGGTTTAGTCCATAATGATGATTCTATTCATATTTTCATTTATTTTGTTCATCTTAGCATAATTTCATGTATCGAAATGCAGTGATAATGACTTTAAAGTATGTCAAACCATAGTTAAGATTATGTATATATGTATATAAAATTATACATATATGTGTGTGTGTGTGTGTGTGTAACTGAATCACGAAAATATGGAACGTGATGAATATATAAATAAAGACAAAATCCACGAAGGAAAGAGAAACACTGGAGTGCTGCGAGGCCTTGCGACTGGCGTCCTTTACTTAGCAGACTGAAGAAATATAAAAGTAAGTTTACAGAGAAAGCTCATATAAATGACAGATAGGGATTACCAAGGAAAAAGTATGTACCTGGAATCCAACACAATTGAAGAATTAGTAGAACTGCCAAAACAGGGTTAAATATTTAAGACGTTTTACAAAGGATTAGGATCAACCGTTCAGAAGCAGGGGCAGGACAATTAAAAGATTATACAAGGAGGTGACTGACCACCAAAAAATGTTAGTATAATAAAATAATTTTTTTTTTTGTAAAAAAAAATATGGACAGATTTATGTTATCCTTCACATATACTAGATATTTGTTATAATAAAACCCACAAAAAGTTTTATAGTGAAAGTAACATGGAGAAGGAAGCCCACAAGAACATTCTTAGCTTGCCTTATTTAAGTGGTTTTGAAAACATAAAATCATTGTCAAAATCTTTTAATGTCAACCTAGTTTTTTCCTATAATAACACACTAAAAGGAATGTTACTAAAAAAGATAGCCCTTAAGAAAACAACAGCATAATATATAAAATTCCATGTTTGAACTGCCCGTCTTTTTATAAATTGGCCAATCTAGCAAAGATTTAGATGTACGTATTAAGCAGCATAAGTATTCAGTCAAAACTGGACAAACATGCAATGCTGTACCGTATTCATTCATTAAAGTGAAAACTCTCACAGGATAAATTGGACTGAAAGTTCAGTGATTGCCAGATCGAAAGATTTCTCTTCAAGAAATCTCTCGGAGTCCGCTATAATCCAGCTTACTTCCAATTGTAATTTTAACCTTAGCCCTGGCATGTATTATTTGGAACCCTGTATTAGAAGAATGTTCAAGAATGACCTAAAAGATAAAATCACCGACTTAATTACAAATTAGTTACCTTACATATATTTTCTATGTGTTCGTATGTTTAATATTAATTTTTTTATTTGTAAAAATGTTCATCTTGCAAAAATTGCTATTGTTTAAAAAAAAAGAGAGAGAATTATTTCGTTGTACTAACATTTTTTTGAGATCAGTCACATCCTTGTATAATCTTTTAATTGTCCTGTCCCTGCTTCTGAACGGTTGATCCTAATCCTTCGTAAAACCTCTTAAACAGTTAACCCTCTTTTGGAGTTCTACTAATTCTTCAACTGTGCTGGATTCCAGGTACATATTTTTTCCTTTGTAATTCCCATCTGTCATTTATATGAGCTTTCTTTGTAAACTTACTTTTATATTTCTTCAGTCTGCCAAGTGAAGGACGCCAGTCGAAAGACCTCTCAGTATTCCAGTGCATATGTGTGTATATATATATATATATATATATATATATATATATATATATATATATATATATATATATATATATATATATATATATATATATATATATATATCCTGTATGTGTGTGTTTATATGCTCATATTCCTGTGATATTTACATAAATGGTTTTAGTGACTTGTGTAAATTCTCACGTTAACCATTTTAAAAACTTGACAGGTATATGCTTGTGCAACATGTATTCATATATTAAATATATTATTGAATCCACTTAATGGGCAGCAGTGTATTTCTAACATGGTATTTAACAAAACAAATGGCAGACCCAGTTTATTTAACACATCAACACTACGGCTTGTATTTTAACCTGTGTTGATGGATTAAATCTAAATAAAGTTAACCGGAGGTGTTAGTCATGGAATTCGGTCTCGTGCCTATAGATAGACTAGACTAAACGGATCTCATAAATGAAAATCCACCTCTTTGAGCTAGGTCTTATATATGAAATCTATCTCGTTTAACTAGATAACTGAAGGTCTTATATATGAAAAGCCTTCTCGAGTAGCTCGAATATATTCTAATTCTAGTCATGCTGCAGCTTACACCCTCGAATTGTACTGTACTGTAGTTATTTTCACCGGAATGTCCTTTTGTAAGAGGTGATTTCCTGCCGAAATAAATGCAAATAGATAGGGATATGTATATACCGGTGTATATGTGTGTGTGTACGCGCATGTATAATATATATATGTATATATATACATACATATATATACAGTATATATATATATATATATATATATATATATATATATATATATATATATATATATATATATATATATATAATATTTTGTGTTAATTTAAGAGATTTACAGATTTTCGTAGTAAGGTACTACGAAAATGTGCTGAAAATATGTTGTAAACGCTTGATCCATTTCAGTTTGTTGTCACATTTTATAAAGTGACAGGAGCATATATACCCTACACACACACACACATATATATATATATATATATATATATATATATATATATATACACTACTGTCACTTTATATATATCATATATATATATATATATATATATATATATATATATATATATATATATATATATATATATATATATATATACTCTTGTGGCATCTATTATTTAAGAAAGTGCATGCCCATTTCCTTTACTTTTTTCTTATCCACAAACTCTGGATGAGAAAACGAAAGTTATCGCTATGCAGCAACAATTTTGAACTTTTCCTCCAGACCTGTAACCTTGGGAGCAAGAAAAAGAGGCTAATAGACACCACAAGTGCGACAGCTTCCACGTGAGATTTATTCGAAGATGGAATTCGAGGTACGACATCGATCAACTGTTTCCTCTCTGTACCCAAGTGTTACAGCTGTCCGTTGGTTACCACCCCACAAACAGAAATAAAATTTGTAACAGCTGCTGGATCTCTCTCTCTCTCTCTCTCTCTCTCTCTCTCTCTCTCTCTCTCTCTCTCTCTCTCTCTCTCTCTCTCTCTTCGTTTAAAATTTTGGATGTATCCTCTTCATGCGCATTTTGTATTTTCGTTTATGTGCGCTTACAAACATTAATTTTAATATTTGTGAAGTTTGACAATAGGCAGGTAATTTCCTGTCATATTTTTATTCATATGGGAGTTCAGCCTATGATGATGATTCTGTCATTGTTCATCAGTAAAGAGAAGTAATATCGCTGAAGAAATTTTCGAGGTGACGTCTTGATTTCATCAGCTCTTGATTGAGTCAGCAGTTGCAGTGGTTGCAACACTGATTAGGAAAGTTAGAGGTCACAAAGTCGATTAACTCTGGAATTTTTTCAGGAAGTCTCTCTCTCTCTCTCTCTCTCTCTCTCTCTCTCATCACATCACCGTGATTCATATACAAGCATTAAGCTACAAACGTCCTTTAATATCCAATTCACTCTACCTCGGGAATAATATATTTTCATATATGTTACCCGAAGGGAATTTTTTAGTTGATAATAAGTTCGTCATCTCGTGGGCTCGAACCACGGAAGACAAGAACTCAGGACTACAGTGACGCGAATTTTAACCACACGGCCAACAAGTGAGGTTATATATATATATATATATATATATATATATATATATATATATATATATATATATATATATATATATATATATATATATATATATATATATATATAGGCTGTGTAAGAGTTTACTGTGTATATTTGCACTGGTATTCAGTGTTTATTTGGGAGGAGTTCCTAATATAGATCAGATTTAGATATTTATTTTTGGCAAAAGAAAAGTTGACTACCATAAGAATAAAAAAAATTCTTATTACCACGTGCTACTACTTTTGTCATTAGTATATACTGCTGTTGTTAATGTTTATGCTTAGCTTAGACACTGGATCCTATCATCAAACTGTAGTAATAAATCATAGAAA
Organism: Macrobrachium rosenbergii; assembly: GCF_040412425.1. Classification (NCBI taxonomy): domain Eukaryota; kingdom Metazoa; phylum Arthropoda; class Malacostraca; order Decapoda; family Palaemonidae; genus Macrobrachium; species Macrobrachium rosenbergii. Next base: position 28,600,685 of record NC_089743.1, on the reverse strand, counting down.
GTTCTACTTTGATTATCTAATTTGAGACATGGTTCCATATAATGTGTTCTTTGTAGTCTGTTATGCTTTCTGCTTTGCGACGTGATCGTGTCCTCTGGACGGTAATACTTGACCGCATTACTTCTTCCGAAGATAGTCTTTGGAGAAATGTAATCTTAACTTTGTGTCGCATCTGACAAAGAAATGTCGCAGTGTCAGCGGAATGGTAATTATATATATTACATATTATATGTTAAAACTTTCTGTTAGGCTCTGGATTTTTTTTCAAATGTCTTATATCAACCGGTCGTAGACTTGATCGTCGAATTGTGTTTATTCTGTGAATAAGTATTATTCAGATATTCATGTTGTTTATTTTATTATCTGGTAAACAAGATGAAGTCTTTCGAGCTGTGCAAATGATTTGGTGAGCTGATTAACTTGTGAGATTAAATAGTTTGTTCCCGTATGTTCTCTGTTGATACACGAATGTCTGAATATTGTCATTGTTATCAATTTTATCTTTGTCATTGTTATCAGTTTTATTAAGTATTATGTTTCTTATCTGTTACTTGCCAGCCTTGGCCAAGCAACGGAGCGCTATAAAATGGCTGATAGTAATGCAAAAAACTGAGAAGAAAATGGAAAGAAGATTACTAACCTTCGGTACTCTACAAGGCATAATTATACTCAGTGAACGATTAATTACATTTACTCAACAATTAAAGCAATAGTATACAAATTAATACCAGGGGTACACGTGAATAATAATAAATCAGCTGCGATTATAAAGATTCGGCGGTGCCGTAAAAGATGAAATTCCTCGTCGCACGTGGATGGGCCCAGGCGACAAACGCAGGGGCGAGCTGAGAGTTTCTTGGTCACTCACGATAAAGGCGTCCTTCTAGAAGAGAGAGGTGTCGATTAACTATGGGATTGGCGAGAATTGAAGCCCTAATATCATGCAATCAAACCATTTATATCGCACTGATCACAACTTGGAATTAACCATTCAAGGGAGGGTGTACTGAGATAGATGGAGAGAGAGAAATAAACGTGGTGAGCGCGGGATACACGTGGAGGGGTTCGTTAAAAGTCGAGAAATATCAGGAGGAGGAAAAATAGGCCGCCAAAATACTCGAGTTCGTCCGAGGCTTATCGTAGGCATCCAGAGGCGCTATTCGGTTATCCTGAATTGGGACACAACACGTGGAGCAAGGATTGGCAGTCATGTGAAATGTGCGAATCGGGAAGCATGCGTGCGTTCGCTAGTCAGGCAAATAACCGTCTGAGAACGAACCCGGGGCCCCCGGGCGCACCCGACTCAAGGCAAGATCGGAGCGCCTCAGGGTCCAATATGGTCACTGCATATGGCAGTGCTTTCAATCTTTGTAGCGGCTTTCCCGCGGCAACCTGGAAAACAGGAGACATTTGGCGGCAGAGGAGGAAATACAGGGAGGGTAAAAATGACAGTAGTATACTATATGGGCAGCCATTTGCACTTCGTTTGGGGCGGCCATTTAATGAGCGATGGTTAACCCTGCACATAAAATTATCTTAATACTGTATGCCAGTTTCTAAATTTGCAAAAGTTAAGTATATCTTAGTTTAGCCAGACCACTGAGCTGATTAACAGCTCTCCTAGGGCTGGCCCGAAGGATTAGATTTATTTTACGTGGCTAAGAACCAGTTGGTTACCTAGCAACAGGACCTACAGCTTATTGTGGAATCCGAACCACATTACAGCGAGAAATGAATTCCTATCACCAGAAATAAATTCCTCTTATTCTTCACTGACCGGTCTGAGATTCGAACTCGCGGCCAGCAGAGCAAATAGATTATGTTCTTTATAGCCACCAAATCAAATTAAAACTTCTGAACTGGTAGATATTGTTAGCGCCATATGTCATTAGACAGGTTGCTATGTGACTGTCATTCCATTTCTCAAACCTGTTGCTGTCATGGTAGTGCTTAGAAGCTTATTCATGAAATGCTGTATGTTACCATTCCCTCACATTTTTGTATCAATTATCATACCTCTTTTTTTTTTCGTCTAGTGACACCCACCGGTGTCAGAATTTCGGAATATAATAAAGGCCACAGATATATAACCATGAACAACTCCAAAGTAGTCTTCACATTCTAGTTTATTCTCCATTTTCTTGCTTGGGTTATGTAGATTTTATGTATTTTTAGTTGACAGTAAATTTAATTAAGATTGCCATTATTTTTTTTTTACCGAATAAATGAACAGGATTGGCATGCATTGGGCTACTCAGAGGTTTGCTCTTAATGCAAAGCTACCAACGCATTTTAGAACAGCTGCTAATTCTTGTTTAATTACCGGGATATGGTTAAGCCTGGTCCGAGTTTCTTCCTTTGTCCGGTTAGGCTATTGACTGGTGGATCCTTAAGAAGATTTTACATCCGTTAATTGAAAAAGGCCTTTTCGACTTGTCAGTCATCATTACGCTAATGCATTTTGAGAATAAAGCTCCATTTAAATTGTATGTGTAGTTACCGATCCTGTAAAACATTACTTCTCTGTCACCAAGTCATAAACTTCTGTACCCTTTGATATTCGGCCTCTGCCTAATCGTGTTAAAGCTTTTGTCTGTTGTGTGTTTTGTCTGTTTGTATACATAAATAAGTACAGTTTTGTGTCTTAGTGATTTTCGAAGTAAGAGTTTTAGATATTGAATCACTGGAAATTTCTCTTACTTCTAGAGAGCTTTTTTTGGGATGGCTTACTGTAAGTATGCCGACTGAGGAGATTAATTCAGAAAACGAGGGATCCGGTAGGAATAACAGCATTATTGACTAGTCCTCCTATAATCTAAATGTATCAAAATAATTAATGTTGTTTATTCTTGTTATTTAGTAATTAATTATCTATTTCTTGTTGGCTGCGTTATAAGAAAATAAGTTTAGCATTTACTCGTATGTGCTGCTGATACCATTATGCGAAGTAAACGTATCTCAGTCGACAATGTCAGGGATGATGTCAAATTGCAGGAGAGGTGCGTTAGGCCGTCGCCGTCGTCCACCCCTCCCCCCTCCTTCGTCCTGTGGTCCTCACCTGTAGAATGGAGAGGACGGCAAACATCTCCAGGTAGTTAACTGGCTGGGTTTCCACCGATTTCCCTCGAGTAGTCTGTGGCAGTTGAGTAGAGAACAAGGAGATTAACGAGATGCTGTGTTGGGGATGAGGTATATACTGTAGTGTGAACGAAGGCTCTGTGCCTTTTAACATTATCTGGATGTCGTTGTTGTTTCATAGTTTGTTTTACATTTCGTGAAAGGTTTAGGCCTATGTGTAAGGAGTGACTTTGCGTTCTTAGAGAAGTTTAGTTTATACGGATTGGTATAAACATATTGGTGTTTGTAGAATATTTGACTGATGATTTAGGGTTTTATGCTAAACTTGTGCTTTATTGTAACAAACGAAGAGGGTTTGCAATGCATATGGTAATGGAATTATTTTTTTGAGTTTATGAATTCCCATTTGCAGTTTTGATTACGGTACTCTAGTACACTTAAGTAGAGTCCGATACTTTTCCTAAGAAATTGTAAAATTTTAAGATAATTAATCCATCCTAAAAAAATTATAGTTTTCCAGCTTGAAATTTTCATTGCTATTTTGAATGGCTTATACGCCATTGATATAATTACAATTAATTTTCTCTATCGATTTTTTTTTTTTTATTAAATGTCACCTTTCAGTGCTTGGAAGACAGAGTATAACTTTACAAAAAATGTAGAGTTTCCAGCTTGAATGATTCATTATGTTACTTTGAATAGCGAAAACGTCGTTAATTTAAACTGAGTGTCACCTTTTAGTGCTTTGAGGACAGAGTATTACTTTACTAAATACCCATAACTTTTTCTTGTTCCAGTATATTGCCATAGGCGGTCATTAGTCAGATGAGCGGCCATGTGCCTTCATTTCTCGTATACAGTCACGGTATTATATATAGCTGGGTAGGAAGGACACTTCTCCTGAGGTTAGGATAAGGGTTTGGGTTAAGAAAGGCTAGTTTAAGGTATATCCTCATTAATTTGCCTTTCTTTGCATTGAAAAGAGCTATCAAAATTGTTCTTAAAACATTAAAACTCTTCAGAAGCAAACATTCCATTTAGTTTCAGTTACAGATAGCTTGTAAATGCCGACATTCTGCCGTAATTTGAGGTAAATAAAAAAAAAAAAACTGAATTGTTTCGATTCGCTTATCTACCATAAATTTCACCATAGCATTCGCAAGATTCCCAGTGTGCGTAATCTTCACAACCGTATGAATTTTATGCAGATATTCGGTTCCGGTCGAATATTCGCCATTCCTGGAAGATACGCAGATGGCCCAATACTAAATGTGGCGCCATATGGTAACAAACGACGAAGTTGGAGCTTCTTTGGCTATCAGCATCTCGGTAACTTTTCATTTCTGACTAAAGTGGGTTAGATGAAATTTTATTATATTGACGAGATAAAATGAAATCACAACACTGAAATAAAGTACTGCCTCTGTGAAAATTTAGCCAAGACAAACTTGGGTTCCCCATTAAGTGTCAAAGCTGTTGTTCCATTTGAGGTATTTTGTGTTATGTAACACACTTAGCCTAAATCATCAGATACAGAGCTTTGCACCTTGGAAGGTTTGATAGTTATTTGCAGTGTCGCCTAGTGCTCATGATTTCGAATTCTTTGAGAGCACGCCGAAGCTTCAGCTGCTCTTTGTTGTGAAGTTTTGTGGAAGTCACGGCCTGCGCCGAAAGTTATTATGTAATTTATAAGCGGATTGCAACTTTGGTTTAATACCTGTGAGAGAAGATGTAAGGCCTTAGCGTCTGAAGCCCTCTCGAAATATTTTAAGATGAGGAAGAGTAGCTTATTATCGATACACTGCTTTTCTCGAGGATTTTTTTTTTTATCCAAATCAAAAAATTTTTTTTGCCCGGTGTATAATTTTTCTCTAAAGTTTCATAATTTATGCAGTACTCCAGAGTCATTGTACTTGATGAAAATGGAATGGAAATCATTGTGGAACTGTTATAAACACATAAATAGTTTGAAATATTTAAGTATAAATAATGGTCTCTACAGTTATGTGTACCGTACACATAAATTACCGGTGAATACTCTCCTATTTCCAATCCTTTTATAATCGTTTTAGGCGTTTCCTCCCACCCTGCCAAATGTACTTCGTTGGCAGTGACCTTGGAGGAATAATTATACCTCAAAGGAAGTGACCGCGTTTATTCCTTTTTAATCCTTGCCCTTAGTAATCTTGGTTTGATCCTACTCTCCAGTACATCCATGGTAAATCCCCTTAGGGTGCCTATTTGGACTTTAAGATACGACAAGATCAATAGAAAGAGTGTAAAATGTCATCGGAACTTGTAACAAGACATTTTCTTAATTACATTTGCAATTATGGCAGATAGAAAGAAAAGAAGCATAATATACGACTGTGAAATGTGGTTTTTTTTTCTTCCTCTCGTCGCGTCGTCCAGAGGTTTGTTGTTTCTGAGGAAACTTAAGTTAAACCCTCTTTTTGGTCTTTCTTAAGATAATCGCTACCTCTCTCTCTCTCTCTCTCTCTCTCTCTCTCTCTCTCTCTCTCTCTCTCTCTCTCTCTCTCTCTTTATTTATATATATATATATATATATATATATATATATATATATATATATATATATATATATATATATATATATATATATATATACATATACATACATACATACATATATATATATATATATATATATATATATATATATATATATATATATATATATATATATATATATATATATATATATATATATATATAATGTATGTGTGTACTTGGAGAAATTCTGCACTTACATGTATTTGCCAAAAATTTTTCTCCCATTAACATTAACAATATATATATATATATATATATATATATATATATATATATATATATATATATATATATATATTTTTTTTTTTTTTTTTTTTTTTTTCCTCTTATGCATATAAAAGTATTCACACTTCACACACCACCTGCTTTGTAGTTTAAAATACTCTGCACAATCCTGTATTATTTTTAGTTAATGGAGATTTTTTTATTCCCATAGCCTACTCGTCATTTTCCTAAATCCGAATTCGACCTCTACATGCTCCAAGGGCAGCTTAGCTTGGACGTGAATCCTTTAAGAAAACTGGAAACTTACAGTCAAAATCTGTGCCACGTATAAGAAAAAAAAGCAATGTTTACATCGTTACCCAGTGTAAAATGTGACGAAAGGTTTTAATATGATAAGAAGAATGTCTGGCAATGATTATTTTAGCATTTTTTTTAGGTCTGTAGTGCTCTCAAATACTACATAAATTGACTGATAACGTTTGATTTGGCAACGCCACTTCACACCCTTGCCCTGCACAAAACGAGAAAGTTTAGAAATACCATAGTACAAATCTTCTTGAACATCACCAGGTAGTTAGTACACTCAAATTGTGGTATCACTTATTTACTATGCCACGTTATATAAACACACTGCAAAGTCATGAAAATGGTCAAAATTTATTGGTAGAGGAAGCTTAACAGAGAATTTCTTCGCTGTCTGGGTAAAAGACCACTATTTTGGTATTTTTCTACAGAGCATGATTCGCTCTGGCCAATTATGATAAAGTAATTAGGCTACTTTCTGCAAGTGCCCTGATGTGACCAAGGTCAAAAGTCATCAGATTTTTTAGAAACCACAATTAATTTCATAAGAAAAAGCTTTCTAATTTGTACAGTTATTTTTAAATAATCAATTATTCTTAGAAGAACCTACTTTTAAATATTTGTCACGCAAAAACAAAAACAAAAAATCGGAACATTCATTTAGGCCTAAAGGTCGCATGGCTACCAGCATACAATCACATAGCCATTTTGATGACCGGCTAAATAATATTGATAAATTTTGTTAGCCTATACAAGTTGCAGTTTCAATTCTTTTAGCACATTTTTGAGTTTTACAACAACATAGTAATTCAGTCAAGTTACTTGTATGTTGCTCAAAAACACTTCAAAGATCACAAAATATTTAAAAATAAGGTAAACGCGTCTTAGCATTTTCAAAACCTACAATGTTGTTCATAATAGAATAGATATCTTAATTTCAATAACTTTAGCAATCAGTTATACTTTTAAAAATGTGTGGAGTAAATGGTTGATACACATGCAAACACGAAAAAAATCATTAGAACATGACTTTAGGTCAAAAGGTCATATAACTATGTTATTTTCTATATGCAATGGCACTTGGGTGACTTGTTAATTAAAGGATGAAACGTAAGTCTACACATGTTGCAATTTCAGTTTTTATCGTGCACTTTTGGGTTTGATAATATCAGCAATTCAATGAGATTACTTGTAAGGTATGCTGCTCAAAATTATATCAAAGATCACAAAACGGTTAAAAATCAAGTAAACGTGTAGGCTTATTTTGAAAGCTTGATCTGGCTCAGTTTAATACTTTGGAAACAAGAATTTTTCAAGACGGATTTTATCTCGTACAGTAGTAGAAGAAATATGCTTAGGATAAAGAATCACTTTAAATAGGAATGCTCTGAGTTTTCTGGAGATTTTCATCAGACTCATCATCAGATGTATAGTGTTGACCGTGAATTTTCACAACTGCCTGAATTGGAACAAAACCTTCAGTACACCCAGGATTATTAATTTTGCATGAACAATCTACACGTCTGGATGCTGATTTCTTGCAACGGCAAAATGACAGCTCAAGGAGGGCAAGTGAGCTGGGTCCTCCGTCATCAAAACTGGTTGAAGCATGTCATCTTCAAATTTCCATCCGTTATTTTTTGGAGAAGGTAGATCCTGCTTGGCTTAAAGTGCTTTCCTCTAAATATTAGCTTGATATTTAGCGCGTTTAATGTGCTGCATTAAAGTATCAGAAGTTGGGGGAAGTCCTTCATTTTTTTCCTTTAAGGCAGAAAAGCTGGTATCGTACTTCATCAGCTGATGTACTACCCCCGTCATTGGTTTTGTAGGGTTGGTAGATAAAGGACACAAACTTTCAAGGTATTATTACTAGGGGATATTTCCTTTCCCAATTCAGCCAAGAGTGTCTGTTGCTGTGTGCTTCCTGTAAGTATGGGCTTCCTCTTCCCAACATTTGATAAGGAGCTTGTGGAATCACATCCCGTTAGAGCATGGAATGCAGGTAATACAGTACATACTTGTTCTTTAAACCCCGCTGCAGTCTTATGTACAGGGAAGTACCTCATTTTGTCCTTCACACCAGTGCGGAACCACACTTGTTCAGCACTAAGATCTCTGAAATGTGATGTCCAGAGCACTGAGACATCAGTGTCTGGAGACTGAATCACAATCCTTCTGTGATCTCGAGCAGCATGCTTGGCATGAAGGAGTAGTCTTGTGTCTGCGTCTTCATGGTCAGAACACAATTCTTCTATGTGCACAGACACATCAGACCCTCGTGACATCATGTACTGTCCCTGAGGCATTTTCCCAAGATATAACCGAGCGCCGGGACCTATCCATGAAAAAAGCGGGACGCCACATCTTAAAATCTAACCGTAAAATTTTCTTGAAAAAAATCTCATTATGTTCCCACACCCAGATTAGTCTTGAGGTGTTATATCCAACCTATACCTAACCCAACCTAACCTAACGTAGGGGCATGCCCAAAAAAAAAAAAAAAAAAAAAAAAAACGGAGCTGGTGCAATACTAGCATACATTTCAGGAATATGAGTCCCTCCCGGAACGTAGACCAAGGAAGGATTAATTCTGGACGGAGGTACTTTTATTCAGGATACGTGCACTGACACCACTTGAATATGTATACTTTGGCCATTGGGGAAGGAATCATTATCTATACCGCCAAAAATGACGGTAGTATAAGAGAGGATCTAGGCGGCACGTCCCGATCCTATGGATGTAATGTGCTGCCTTGAAGGTGGGACCGAGGTATCGTACTATATTTTTGGATAATAAAGGGCTTCCTGGTGAGAGAAGATGGTCACGTGCTGGCCGACTATAAGTCTAAAATTGGAGTTTAATACACGGAAAATACAATCGATACGCATTCCGTTTCATAAAATAGAATGATAGAATATGTGAATACCTTCGAATTTTCATGTAGAATTACACTAAAGATATACACAGTAGGCCTCTACCCTTTCCATTGTTTGACTCACGATAAGAAAGAAGGATTGAAAACCTATCCTCATCCCATAGCTTTTCAGTGTCTACATGGAAGCAGCAGTTTCATATCGCAATTTCATTTTATTCTTTTTGACAATTTTTCATCGAGTTCACAAGTCGTAATTGCATCGTGTATGTGTTAATGCTTTTTGAGTCCGTAATCTCCCGCTATTCGCGTATATTTTCATGTGAAAATTGTCGTCATCGACAACAAAAGGATTTCGGGTACTTTCAACTTCCCATATTCTGTTATTTGCTGCTCGTCGAATGGTGCTTTCCAATAAAGAGTATGTTATTTTCCATTGCTTATTTATTGCTCTCTTGTAACTATACGTTTTTATCCATTTTATGGACATTTTGTGTGAGGCACCCTGTTTGTTAATTCTTATTTGTTGTGAAAAGTTTTTAACCATTTCACATGGGAACTTTTTTCGTAAATTATTCAGTTAAAAAATAGTTACTTGTGCAGATGATTGAATGGGTGGTAAAATTTTATTTATATTTGTCCTTCATTATTGTTGCTGTTGGTATAATATTTAACAAAAGAACTATTTGTGTATTCAGCCTTGGAGAAATAGTGTATTTTGAAAAACACCAAGTACATATGCTGCTGAGTAAAATTAAATTACATTGTTTTATTAAACATAGTTATTTTATTGCATTTTTCGGATTCACTGCTATTTCCTTCGAAAATGCCTAGCACTACTGTATTTGGCCTTTATACACTGAAATTGGTTTTAGCGCGACTGAAATCCACAGTCTCTCTCTCTCTCTCTCTCTCTCTCTCTCTCTCTCTCTCTCTCTCTCTCTCTCTGAGAGCGTGTATTGGGAATCAGGTATTGGTTGGAGAGAGACGGAGGCGCGAATGTTTCACAGCCAGGATGACGTTTGGTCGCCTGCATCTTTGATTTACTTGGAGCTCATCCTGAAATATAGACGCGAAACTCTGATTGGTTCGATGTCGGAGGCACCTCTCTTGGGAAAGTCGATACACACACCGAGCTCTTTGATAACCTTATTTCACTTGGAGAATTAAAGTGTAATTTTTTTTTTCTACTGATGTGCCGTATTTTGTCAAATGTAGGTACGGTGTCTTGCATGCAGCAGGAGTGTTTGTTCTTGTTGGTGTGTTCATATATAGTTTATCGTCTCTGTCGTGTGTTTATATTGTTTTTAATCGATTGGGTTTATGTTCTTATTTATCCCACCTTTTAGTCATTTACTTAATAAATATTTATTCATCTCTTTTTATTCGTGTGTATACTTTTAACAACATTACTAAAGTAGTTAAGGGATATGGTTAAGAATTATATAAAAAGTGAGCGATAAGTGAGTGTCTGTAAAATGTCTCATTGATTTACTGTTTTGCTAGTATTAAATGTCAAATTTATTATACTTGAATTGGTGAAAAATTACTGGTGTACTCAATATAAAGGTATATGTTGTTTTACTGTAGAGAGGCCAATTACTCATGATTCTTGCACCGAAAACCTTTTGAAGTCAACAACGCAGAGAATATAGCTCTTGGTCATCCCTTCCTTTCCTCACATATTGTGATGTTGATGATGATCATGAGGCGCACACGTCTCTCGGGGGTTTTAGAAATGGCGGCGACGCGGTTTCTATTCAGCGCGACGCATCGTTATTCGTCGGAATATAGACCTGCTCCTGTGTGGAACCGGATTTCGAGGAGGAGTAAATTATCACTTCGTGTCACGTTCGTCTTCATTTGCCTTCAGATTTGTGCGTGTTAGTTGGCGGTGTTAACGCTGTTATTAAGGCTGTCCTTACTATGCAGCCCCATATCTGGTGGTCTGACTGGGAATCGGGAATTGGGAGGGAATGCTTTGACAGGAAGGTCATTGAAGTCTCCTGAATGCCTCTCGTTGTTACTCCCTCGAGGACAGACTTCAGGCATCATCTCTCATATTCTGCTAACCATTGTGACTGCTGCCTACCGCTCCCTATTGACCAGCATCGTTAACTGCGGATTTTGATTTCATATCATAGTTTCCAGATTCTCATTAGATTAGGTGATATTACGCGTAGCCTGTGTCTTGCTTAGCTCATCTTTTTGGATAATCAAAAATGCAGAACGAGAGTCCTGAGATCGATCAAAGCTGTGTTGGGGGCGATTGGAGAACTTAGGCTGCTTCCTCTAAATTTTGCTGCGCGTCTGCAGACGTACTCGTACACAGTGAATTGTTCAGTTGGTAGTCGCAGTCATGGTGGCGAAGAGCATAGGCTTAGCAACCTCACCACAAAAAACTGGCTGAGAACTGAGGGTTAGGCCTTTGTGGAGCCACTCCTTCAAATGGGAAAAGGCGTGTAGTTGAAAAATTATAATAAGCGTTGGCACATTTAACTTATAATAACGTGAAGGGACTTTACGCTCGGTTAATGAAACGGTTCGTGATCATGTAAGATATAATGTTAAGTATATTGCACCAAATGAATTAAAACATACCATTGTCTTCCAGTCTTGTTGAAATGACTTCTCTTTCAGTTTCGTTAGATGTGTCGGGTTTCATCAGTTGACACGAGTGAATTCTCGCTTGTAATACAATCCATGGAACAACAGATTAGCGAGTATTTTATAGGATTAGCATATTCACTCTCCCTTAATTAATATTTACCTACCAACTTTGTTTTGTTATTGACGTATGCTCGGTTGAAGTCAAGGGATGAGCGTTTAGTGGATTCTGTAGTGAAAGTGAACTTATTTCTTCGGTGGTCCTAGTTCAGATGCGAAGATTTTGCACTAAAAAAGAAGATAAGTCACTTCCACATTAATCTTTAAATCACTGAATCAAGCCCTCAGGTTCCAACTTCTTTTATGACTTTTATGACCTTTCAATTGAAAGACCTGGGTTCGATCCTGATGTGAGTCAGAAATTTATTTCTGTTCCACACGTGACTGTGTTGATTATTTCTATCTTATTCACGCAGAAGGGATAATTCGAATGAAATGCTGTCAATTGGGTCATTGCTGAGTCGGGAAATTGGGGAAAACACGTTGGTATGCAAGCAGTTAGCTTGCCCAGGTGATTCCTTGGGTGCAGTTGCCCTGGGGTTCCAACTTCTTTTGTGACTTGTATGGCGTAGTGGGCAGTGCGCTTGCCTTTCAATTGAAAGGCCTGGGTTCGATCCTGATGTGAGTCAAGAATTGATTTCTGTTCCACACGTGATTGTGTGTTGATTATTTCTATCTTGTTCACTCAGAAGGGATAATTCGAATGAAATGCTGTCAATTGGATCATTGCTGAGTTGGGAAGTTGGGGAAAACATGCTAGTTTGCAAGCAGTTAGCTTGCCCAGGTAATTCCTTGGGTGCAGTTGCCCTCAAGTTCCAACTTCATTTATGACTTGTATGGCCTAGTGGGCAGCACCCTTGCCTTTCAATTGAAAGACCTGGGTTCGATCCTGATGTGAGTCAGAAATTTATATATATATATATATATATATACATTATACACACACATTTTATGTATATATATATATATATATATATATATATATATATATATATATATATATAATTGTGTGATAGATGTCTATAATGCTTCTAGTTTTCAACAAGTCCCATAACCTTCTTCACCACAATTACATCCCAATGCAGATGAATAATTGTCTCGTAAACAGTTCCCTTCCTAGGCCATAGTGGGATTAAACGGAACTAGACTCGCTCTTGAATCTAATAGCCCTTAACCCTTTTGCAGTGTTGAAGCCAGTATAATGACCATCTGACCTTATATGTGTGGTTCATCTGAACGCCACGGCCGTATATATATATATTATACTGTGCTGCATTTCGGTTTATACTTGTTTCAGCTCTATGTTTAATTGAATACAGTTAAACCTGTGGCAAAACGTCGGGAAGAGGTCGATCACCTATGGGAGGTCCGTTATGTTAGTGTCTGGATATCTGGTGTGGACGCAATTTTCCGTATTCATCCCTTGAGCAAAGAAGGCCTTACCTTGTTTGACATGCTCTTTCACCCTAGATTCTGTCATGCCAGTTGGGTGATATTGTTGTGGGGAGTTTGTGAATTATTGGGAGTATTAAAAGTGTTTATGGTGTTGCACTAAAATGATACTATGATGGTTTATTTTTTCACTACACTTTTGTATCGCTTATCTATTCTTGTTTACACAAAGGTCACACAAATCAGTCTTTACCAACATGCGAGTACTTTTATTCATTGTTCTTTTTTCCCATTTTTGATTTGTACACCATAATTATTTTTATATTAGAGACTATGACATCTGTGGACGAACACAGTATCTACAATTGATTTGGAAACCAGTACACAATAGAGAATGCTAGTAATAGCCGGTAGAAAATAAAGTGGATTGCCATATTGTTTCAGAGAGGAAAATGTAATTCAGCCTTGTTGATGCATGAAGTAAATATGGTTTTTAAGGAATTGAAAATGTATAAAGTTGAGATAAATAAGGAGAGTACAGTGAAGAATAAAGTTTGCAGTGTAGACATAATGAAGAAGAATTATATATATATATATATATATATATATATATATATATATATATATATATATATATATATATATATATGTCTTACCAAAATGAAAACTTCCCTGTCACTTCCGTGTATCTGCATTAAAAACTTTCTTCTTCATTATATCTACGTTGCAAACTGTTCCTCACTGTAGCATGTTAAAAGTTACTTTCTTCTTAGTTATTTCAACAATATACGTTTTCAACTAGGCCAGCTTCCTTCTACCTTTCCCTTTATTAGCAGGTATAGTCTGTTCAACATTCTATAAAAAAAAGCATGTTCAACATTCTAAGATCGCTAGGGTGGGGCCAGGAAAAGAATACAGCGTTGCCAGATCTATTTATCCTTTTAAATCTCACCCTCGAGGTTAATCCCTTGTTTATGGCTTTACCTGAGATCTGTCAGTTACTGTGCTTCGTTTTCTAAAGAAACAACGAGTAATTTTTTGGTTGTTCTTGATGATTTTCCGTTCTTTGTGTGCTTTTTGGAAATAATAATCATAGTTCTTATAATAATACCATAATGTCTTTAATGCATTAATACTCTTAAAATTTGTGTGGGTGGTTCGGCAGGAATGGCTTTTCAAGCCATTTGATTATTGTCCATATTCCATATTAGCATTTATTTATGGTTACGTGACTATTTTTTCAGTGCCCCTGCAGGTTAAATAAGCTACTTATCATTTAGGAGAGAAAAATAAATTACGATTAATTACAGGGCACCCTTGTTTCTTTAATATGAAATATTTTAAAATGTTATAAACAGTTTACTTGACCTGGGAGT